>NC_081409.1:377635478-377905478 GCF_030272615.1 Cryptomeria japonica
TCTAGCAGAGGAGCGGCACCAACACACCAATCCGGATAAAAGAATAAGGCTCTGAAATCCATCGGATCAATGTAACTCAATGCATATAGTTCTCATCAGGAGGGGTGGATACCCCTAACTTCTCTCTCAAATAGACAAATGTATCTGCGTGCAAATGCTTAGTGAAAAAATCAAAAAATTATTCCTTTGTAGATACATATTCCAAATTCACCTTCTCTTGACTTACTTGCTCTCTTAAGTAATTATATTTGATTGATATATGTTTAGTCTTTGAATGTTGCATCGGATTCTTTGACATGTTTATAGCACTGTCATTATCACGGTATATAACAGTAGTCTCATCATGAATAACTTTGATATCTTTCAACATTTGCTTCATCCAAACTATCTGAGTGCAATTACTAGTAGAAGAAATGCACTCAACTTCAGCAATGGATAAGGATATTGAATCTTGTTTCTTGCTAACCCATGAAAATAACTTCTTACCTAAAAATAATGCTCCATCGATACTACTCTTCTGGTCATCAACATCACTAGCCCAATCTACATCAGTGTAGGCACACAACATGGAATCATCATTCTTCGGATACCATAAACCATAATCCACAGTTCCCTTTCGATATCTGAATATCCTTTTAATAGCAATGACATGACTCTCCTTCGGGTCAACTTGATATCTAGCATCCATACACAGATCATGCATAATGTCAGGCCTAGTCTGATTAAGATATATTAGTCCACCAACCATAGATCTGTACAAACTTTGATTATCTTTTGGAGATTCATCATTTTTGGACAATTTACAACCAGTCATCATAGGAGTTCCAACTGGTTTGGAATCATCTAATCCAAACTTCTTCAACAGTTCCTCCACATAATTAATTTGAGATATAAATATGCCTTTTTTTGTCTGTGCAATCTGCAAACCTAAGAAAAACTTCATCTCACCAATCATAGACATCTCAAATTCTTTTTCCATATCACCGACAAACTTCATACTCATATCATCATCACCACCAAAAATAAGTCATCAACAAAGACTTCAACAATCAAAATGTTATCATTTTCAATCTTAAAGTACATATTACTCTCAGCAAGACCTTTAGTAAATCCCAATTTCAACAAGTATTTGTCTAATCTAGCATACCAGGCTCTAAGAGCTTGCTTCAATCCATAAAGTGTTTTCTTCAACTTACATACCATGTCTCCATCATCTGACAGTAAAAATCCATCAGGTTGCTCAATGTAAACCTCTTCCTCTAGATCACCATTCAAAAATGCAAATTTGACATCCATCTAATATACCTTGAAATTTTTATAAGTAGCATAAGCAAGTAACAATCTAACAGCTTCAATTCTGGCAACCGGAGAAAAAGTTTCTTCATAATCAATTCCTTCTTGTTGTGAATATACTTTGCAGACTAGTCTAGATTTATTTCCGACTACTTCACCAGATTAATTCAATTTGTTCCTAAAAACCCACTTAGTACCAATAACATTTTTAACCTTAGGTCTAGGCACAAGTTCCCAAGTTTTATTCTTTTCAATCTGATCTAATTCTTCTTCCATGGCTCTTATCTAGTTATCATCTTTATAGGCTTCAGCAACATCTTTAGGTTTAACTTTAGAAATTAAACATACTTCTTTTGCAGCTAACCTTATTCTAGTCATCACACCTTTATTCTTATAACCAATAATCTGATTCTCAAAATGATTCAATTTAACATACCTTAGAGTCTTTTGTTTGTTCCGATCCTTAGATTCCTGAACATCTTCACTAGCAGCAACATCCAGCATAATAGTCTCTATCGGATCATTCTTCTTAGGCTCTTCAGGCTGAATAGGAGCCAAGACAACATGTTGACCATCATCATAAGCTCTGATCTCCTTCCCAAGGTTCTCATCCACCTTCACATTTTCACTCTCAACTATCTTTCTCAATCAAGCTTATTATAGCACTGGTAGGCTTTGCTCTTTGTAGAATATCCCAAAAGGATACCTTCATCACTTCTAGCATCAAACTTTCCAATATCCTCATCTCTCTTGATATGACATTTGCTATCAAAAAATTTGAAATATTTCACGATTGGAACATGACCAAACCAAAGCTCGTAAGGGTTCTTACTGGTATCACCTTTGATATGAACTCTATTAAATGTATAGACTACAGTGCTAATAGCTTCTCTCCAGTAGACCTTTGGAACATTTCCTTCAATCAACATAGTTCTTGTAGCATCCAAAATAGTATGGTTCTTTCTCTCAACAACTCCATTCTGCTATGGGGTTCTAGGAGCAGAGAGTTGTCTTCAGATTCCATGCATCTCACAGAATGAATTGAATTCACCGAAACAGAATTCTCTACCTCTATCATATTGTAGACACTTCAGCTTCAATCCGGACTTAGTTTCAACTTTAGCTTTGAATATCTTGAATTTGTCAAATGCTTCATATTTTTCCTTCAAAAAGACAACCCACATCATCCTGGAATTATCATCAATTAGCATCATAAAGTATCTATCACCGTGCACACTTCTAACATTTGTAGGTCCATACAGGTCAATATGCACAAGATCTAGCAATCCATCATATTTATATTGTTTATTCTTGAAAGAAATTCTTGTTTGCTTACCTAACTGACATTCTTTACATACCAGATTAACAGGATTAAAAATATTAGGCAGATCTCTAACATCTTGTGTAGAACTGATCTTAATCAATGAATCAAAGTTTACATGACACATTCTTCTATGACGCAACCAACTCTCATCTATCTTAGCAATCAAACAACTTTTCTCACCAGCATTCAAATGAAAAATGTTACCTTTAGTCTTAGTCTCGGATGCAATCTCTATATCGGAGGCATTTAAGATCTTGCATTTACCATTCTTCAATTGTAGATCATAACCCTTATCAACCATTTGTCCAACACTCAAAATATTATGCTTCAAACCTTCAACATACAAGCCATCGTCAGTTTTATGCTTACCATAAAAATAAATAGAACCTCTCCTATGGATCACATAGGCTTTGTCATCTCCAAATATAACTATTCCACCATCATACCTTTCCATTCTTATAAATTTTCTTTTATCACCGGTCATATGATGTGAACAACCATTGTCAATCACCCATTCACCCTTTATTCTACCTTTGCATCCAAATCTTTCTCCTCAACAAAACAGCTAGTGGAATCAATAGGTATGGGTCTATCTTCTTTAATGGCAATAAACACAACTTCATCTCCTTCTGATTCATCATTTGTAACACTTTCATTTGTAGCATAATAACAATTCTTTTGGTTCCTAAACTTCTGGTTAGACTTGTAAGGCTTATCATACTTCTCATGCTTCTCATATCTATCATTCCTATCATGCTTATCAAACTTATCATGTTTGTCATACTTTGCCATTCTCTCCGAGCATCTAGAAGCAAAATATCCTATCTTATTACAAGAAAAACATTTTAAGGGCAACTTTCCATCATACTTACCAGTACCTTTAGGAAATCTCCGAGAAATCAATGCTTCAAGCTCATCAAACTCTCTTTCTTTCTCTTCTATCTCTCTTCTTTCTTTTTCATGTCTAGATATCATGTACTCATCAAGATCATATTTCTATTTATCGGATATAGATGTTGATTCTCTAAATGCAATCTCAAACTTTCCATGTGATTCTCCAAATTCACTCAGCTCAAATGCAGCAAATTTTCCAACCAACACATCTCTTGTTATTGTAGTCACACTTCAGATCTCATCAATAGCGGCAACCTTATGTTTATAAGAAGGAGGAAAAGATCTCAGCACCTTAGCAACAATCTCATCTTCCTCAAGCTTTCCACCAGCACACATGATACCAAGGACAAGTTCATTCACCTTAGCCATGTATGAATGTATGTTCTCATCATCTCCCATCTTCAATGGCTCATACTTTCCTTTCAAACTCTGCAACTTAGCACATTTCACTTGACTATCACCTTCATACATGATCTCAAGCTTCTCCCAGATCTCATGTGCGGTCTGAAGTCCCATAACATTTGCCATTTTAGAATCAGTCATGGCACATAGCAATGCTTCCTTCGCTCTGATATTATATTTTGCTTCCTTAACCTCATCAGGAGTAGATGGTTCATTCTGAGGAACAACATAGACATTCTTAGTAATCTTCTCCAAGACATTTCAAGTGCACCTCCATCTGGCTCTTCCATACAGTATAGTGACTTCCATCAAACCTCGTACTGTCCTTCTTGAAAAGAATACCTTGAGTTGCCATCCCGGATATCATAATTAAACTCCAAAACAAAAACTGA
Organism: Cryptomeria japonica; assembly: GCF_030272615.1. NCBI lineage: Eukaryota > Viridiplantae > Streptophyta > Pinopsida > Cupressales > Cupressaceae > Cryptomeria > Cryptomeria japonica. The sequence continues at coordinate 377,639,784 of NC_081409.1, forward strand.
TAAATTGCAGCAAGAAACAGATAAGCAATTTAAAAGCACAACAAACAACACCAAGATTTTTGATGTGGAAAACCCGGTTAAGGGAAAAACCACGGTGGGAACCTACCCATAGTAAGATGATACTCTGTAGTAGTATGTGAAAATTATTACAATGGGGAATGCACATGCATTCATGCACACTGCCTAAAGCTCACTACTCAAAAGATATTTTCCCAGAAGGCAACAACCCTCAGGGAAGTCCCACTGACTTACAATATGATTTGGACTACAATCCAAAAGAAATGAACTACAATGATAACATCTACAAATGCCTGATGACAGTTCTAGTTAAGTACAATTGTCTACCCTACAACACCAATCTCACCTCAACACTTCACTGAATAATAAATCTCTTGTTCACACATTCACCTCTCTCTGATAATGCAGACACTATCTCAAACCTAAATTACATGAATATCTCATCTATATAAACAAATCATCAACCTTCATAACAAGGTCGGCTAAACCCTCAACCCTCAACTCACAAAATTACATTACACGATACAAAGATCAATCACCAAACCAATATAATTATTTTCATTACATAGCATGGACCTAATTCAAATTCCCCAATGATCTCATCCATCAGAAATCACGCCAAGATCAACCGCAACACGCTACACCACCAAAAATATCGCATAACACGAAAATCATCATCGGTTCATAGAAATCACCAAAAACTCGCACAACGATCAATGCAAATCACCAAAACAAATAGGACACAACTAGAAACACCAGCAAGCACGTTAGAATCATCCGGAATATTTGCACCAACACCTCTTTTCAAATCTTCATCGGTCAACGTCTAAAAACTCAAGAACACAACCAATCAACAACTGTCACGAAGAAAGATAGCTTGCAAAACACCAAATCATGAACCATCTGAAATGAAGATACACAAGAACATCCAAGACAATATCTCAAAGTCTCAGAACGAGATCTGATTGTATTGGAATATACCAGAGGAAATACCGGATTCTGCAAAACAGTGATCAGTAAAACCAAACTACAAAACCGGATCAGAAGATCTTCCCAAACTCACCAAAATAAATCATAGGAATATGTTGACATTAATAAAAACAACATATCCTAGCAGTGGCAATGAACAACCATATCCAACAACTCCAACATATCTCCCCTCCACTAAAATATATTGACCTTCCCAATAAAGATTGACTTATAAATGCCCAATTTGTTGATGATATAGCCTTGTTCATTGAGCTATGAAGATAATTTATATAATTTTGCTGAAAGGTTGCGATTTTTTTGTAATGCCTTAATATCAAAAGTTTCTCCACATATATCCATTGCCATTGGGCAGTCTGAGGACCCTCCAAATTGGTTTGTAGCTAATTTTTGGGGATGGTCTAACCCCTTCAAGTTGGTCAAATACCTTGGTATCCCATGTTTTGTATCTCCTTTAAAATATATGTGGGAGTGTATCTATAAAAAAATTGAAAAAAAAAAACATGAAAAGTGGAAAACTCGTCTCCTCTCCTTGGCTGGGAGAGTATAGGTGGTTCAAAAAGTCCTATCCTCTCATCCCATTTACCATTCTTCTACATGGATTTTTGTAAATGTTCATTTTAATAAGTTATAAAATATTTTAAGATATTTTATATGGTTTGATGGTAAGGGAAACAAGAAGAGACGCGATGTCTTATGGAAATGGTGTTGCCTTCCCAAAACACATGGAGGCTTAGGTTTGAAAGACTTAAAATTACAAGGCATGGCTTTGGCTTCCAAATGGATATTCAAGGCCATCCAAGGGGATGAGCCCTGGAAGGTGCTATCAGAAATAACTTGTCTTTATCTAAACCAAAAAAAGGTAAAATGTAGTCTCCAATTTTGACATTTTGTATATCCTCTTCGATCAATTTAAGGTCAAGACCTATGGCTCTATGGTCTTCACCTCCTTGTGGAAATATTGGTCATAGGTGAAGGTCCTTGTCAATAATGGGACTACAGTTTGTAACTCTCCTCCATGTATTGTGGCTAAGAGATCTCTCTAGTAAGAAAATAGTGCTATTAATAAACTTTTGGCATTGACTCAAGGTTGCTCTACAAAACTTTGGTTTACAATGGGTATTATGGTCCTAAATGATATCTTGATCGATGGAAAGCTTGGTACATGGGAGATATTGAGACTTAATTTTGGATTGTCTCCCTCTCGCAAGAAGACATACACTATGATCAGTAATTCCCTAGGGGACTGGTTCCCATGCACAATTATAACTAATACAAATATCATACTGAAGATCAGATGGCAAGATGCTTCCAAATTTCTTGATGTTTTTATCACTTAAATTTATTGCATGCTTGTTAATTTGGGTAAAGTTTATGCTTGGCTCAATAAAGCATGTAACCTAAGATGGACAAACTCCAAATGTCTTAAAACCCTTAATCACTTATGGCACAACCCAATTGAACCTAGGAAGATCTTTTTTCATTGGCTTCTTTTGTTAAAAAAACTTTCTATTGATAATGTCCTCCACTCCTATGGGATGCATACATGTTTTCTTATGGGCTTTAATGTTTGGGTTGCCTATTTTTTGGAGTGGTAATGAAGGTTTTTCTTGGATTGAGATACTTGTTGGATATGTTGATAAATTTGATGGTACCTTAAATATATTTTGGTTTTTTTACTAATGAAGGTTTTTGGTTTCTATGGAAAAGGAGGAAAGAAGAGATCTTTCAATCCAAAAGAAGGCTCCTTATTGAATTTGAATGCAAATTCACCTATTTTATGATCATGTTACAAGTCTCTACCATGATGGAAATTCCAAAAGATAGATTCATGCTACCTAATCAAAGAAGGTGTGATGCTAGTGTACAAGACTGGTATACAATCTTCCCATTTCTTTCCTCATGTGAAGAATAAGTTGAGCCAATAATAATTGGATATTCTCAATAATTACTTGGAGGAGAATAAGATCACCAAGAAAGACATTGAGGATTAGAATAGAGATACCAAAAAGAAGCATGTGGATTTATGGGAGATAATAGTTGAGCCTAATATAAAGCCTCCTTTGGGAACATTTGAATGTGATATGGTTGAATGTAGCAATAATGTTATTGCATCATGGGACTGAGTATGACCCATTATCTATGTCTTTACTAGTGACTATTTGAACATGCTCATATTTTTTCGATTCCTTTTGGTCTTGGTGATTGATTTTGATCTTGATTGGGACAGATGCTCCTCATAATGTAGCATTTTTTGTACACTATCTTTAATATAAAAATAATTATTAGAACTGAAATTCATTACTAATAACCTTGAAATTGAAAATAATAAAGTAAGAAAAAATTAATCTTTTTGCAAAAAAAATAACCAATACACTTTACCAGCATTAAACATAAATTCTTATTCTCTATGTATACTCACTTTTGAACAAACTGTTGGCATTTGCATGAAGATTGCATTAATGAAATGTTATGTTGTCATTGATGTCAATTAACTGGTAATGATATTGTTGTAATGTTGTTTTGTAGCCGGTAGGAAAAGCTAGTGAAAGGAAATTGTAACTGATAGGTAAGTTTGTGGAGTGAATCGGTATTGCTAAGTATTGGAGAGTTGAACCGGTAAACCCTATCTGTTGATTTGATCAACCCTAACCGATTTTTGGTGAATTGGTTATATTGGTTTATGATCTGATGGCGAGCGGTAATGATTATGACACAAATGCATATAGTATGAAGAGAGTTTCAAAGTGTTTTTGGCGCATTGAGGTAACGGTTATTGTCTTGGGAATGAGAAAGCATATTGCATGTAATGCAAAGAGCGTGATGAGTTACTAAGTTCGATGAAGCGGTGATCATGGAGCGGTTGAGGCTTTCTTGAATGATGTGTAGAGATTGTTATGTAATCCAACAGTCATATTTGAACCAGCTTGTTTGTAATCTCTATGTGAATTAGGTTTTTTTTGTGTTACCGACCTAGTTGATTTGTTTATAAGGTCGATGAGTTTTTTAGTTTTAGAGTTGGCAAAGTTTTAATTGAGTGTGTGGTTTTCAAACCGGATGATGTATCTATAGTTTGAGTAAAGGCAAATAGGAGCATGAAAAGGATATGATCAAGCGAGTGTAGTGTTATTCAAATAGATCAGCAAACTCCTATTGTTTTCTAACAATTATAGCAGATTGAAATCCCCTAACCGGGTAAGATCTAACAAGCTTGGTGCTATTAAAATCCTCTAACAAGGTGATCCATTAGCTTGGATTCTAAATCCTTTACAAAGGTTACTCCTCACTAGGTATTGCTTCTAACAAGGCATTATAGTCAATCCCTTAACCAGGTTGTCCCTAACAGGATCTGTTCTTAATAGGACTTTTTGTAAAGTTTTAATAGGCTTGGCTCCTAATAGGGCGAACTTCAGAAGAGTTCAGATAGTTATCTTGTGAGTCTCATCTCGTCGTGGTTTTTCCCATTTGGGTTTCCACGTCAAAAATATTGTGTCAAGTGGTGAATGTTTTTGCGGTTATGTTTTCTATGGTTGGTTTGCTTAACTACTTAATCCACTTTGATAATTCATGATAATCGACAACAACATGAAATAAAAATTTTACTTATGTAAGTAAAATTATTTGGATGTTTGTGAGTTTCAAGTTGTTTAATGTAAATCTGTTGTAACAGTCAACTGGTTTAACTTGACAGTGATATTGCTTTGATAGTTCTATGTTTACTTTGAGAGATTGATTTTGAGATTGGTGAAGTTTATCAATTTTTCTATCTACTGTTCACCCCCCCCTCCCCCTCTCAGTAGTTGACCAGATCCTTGTTCTTTCATCATACCGTCAATTGGTATCAGAGCATCTCAAGTCCTCTAAGGTCTAAGCCTAACAGCTTGAGGTAAAGATCTTGTAGAACATGATGAAGAAGGAAGGTTTGAAGTTTAATAGAGAGAACTATAGGATATGGAGTGATAGAATAAAAATTTATATCAAGAGTCTTGGAAATCAATATTGGGAACATGTTCGTAATCAATATGTTGCACATAGTGGGATTATGACTGATGATCAGAAGAAAGAGAAACAAGAAAACAATCAAGAACTGGAGCCTATTATCAGTTCTTTGTCTGATGCAGAGTTTGTAGATGTCCATGGTCTGGAGACTGCATATGAAGTATGGAATGAACTTGAAGAGATTTATAGCGGTGATTAACATGTGAAGATTTCCAAGGAAGAGAGTCTAAGAGGAAAGTTTGATGACATGCGGATGGTTGAAGGTGAGAATATCCAACAGTATGGTCAAAGGATAAAATAGATAGTTGGTGAGATCAAGAGTGCAGGTGGTAAAGTGGAAGATGCCACAATGGTTAGTAAGGTAATGAGAACTCTGCTACCGGTCTATGCTATCCGAGTTACAACCATTCAGGAGTTGAAATCTATTGACAAAACTAAGGTAACCCTTCACTCCATCATTGGTAAGATTACTGCTTTTGAATTAAATGGTTATGCTGGTAGTATTTAGAAATTTGACTCAGCATTTAGAGCTTTTGTTTCTAACCCATCTATTAGGAAAAGTAGAGATGTCAGTCATAGTTATGAATCTAGATCCAACAGAGAAGTTGATAATGAAGACGGTTTGGTTGAACTTGAAGCATTGTTGGCCAAGCGATTGCCCAGAGGTACCGGTAAATATATAGGTAAATTACCTTTGAAATTTTTTGCATGCAACAAGATTGGACACGTAGTTGCTAACTATCCTAATGGTGATAATGAGCATAAGCGATAGAAATTCAAGAAGTACAAGGGAAAAGGCAAAAGAGATTGTCTTATTGCAGTTGATGGTGGTATCACTAATGAGGAATCTGATGGTGATGCTAATGAAGACATTGTGTTTGTAGCCATTAAAGAGGAAACATCTGATCAAAAGGCTTTAGTTTCACAAATGGATAATTATGATGATTGGATCATTGATAGTGGTTGTTCACATCACATGACCCGTGATCAGAGCAAATGTCTTTCTTTGAAGGAATTTGATGGCGGAGTTGTAAGATTTGGTAATGACTCACCCTACATGGTTAAATTTAAGAGAACTATTTCTCTTAATGGAAAGAGCAGTGCGGATGATGTCTACTGGGTTGAAGGTCTAAAGCATAATCTTTTGAGTGTTGCTCAACTCAATGACAGAGGATATCCATTGGAGTTTAAGAATCGTATGTTCAAAGTCTATGGGAGCAAATGTGAACTGATTGAACTTGCAAGAAGACTAAAGGTAACCTGTTTCACCTGAATCCTAAAGTTAGCAATAGTTTAATTGCTAAAGTAGGTGATAGTTAGATTTGGCATAGGATATTTTGTCATATAAATTTTGATAACATTGTTAAAGTGAGTAAGTCAAAGACAGTGAGAGGTTTGCCTCAGTTGGACAAACCGGTTAATGCTCTATGTAAGGAATGTCAGTTGGGAAAGATGACATCCTCAACTTTCAAGAGCAAATCTTTTTCAGTGGAACATCTGTTATATTTAGTTCATACAGACCTCTGTGGACCAATAAGGACTAAAAGTATTCAAGGTGACAGATATTTCATGATCTTCATTGATGATTTCTCAAGGATGATGTGGGTCACATTCTTTAAGGATAAAACAGAGGCATTTAGTAATTTCAAGGCATTCGGGGCCTTAGCTGAAAAGGAGAGTGGTAAGAAGATAAATTGTTTGAGGACTATCAAGGCGGAGAATTCACTTCTGAGGGATTCACTAGATATTGTGAAGAGAATGGTATCAAACGACATCTTTCTGCACTGAGGACACCACAGCATAATGGTATTGCAGAGAGAAACAATTGGTCAGTTGTTGAAGCTGCTAGGATGATGTTGATACAAGGCGATGTAGCGAAAACTTTCTAGAGAGAAGCTGTCAACATAGCTGTCTACACTATGAACCAAATTTTGGTAAAAAGATGTAAGGACAAAAATCCTTATGAATACTGGTATGGTAGATCACCTAATGTTAGTTATTTTAAGATATTTGGCAGCAATTTTTTTATTAAGAGAGGTGACTATGTTAGCAAGTTTGAGGCTAAAAGTGATGAAGGTATATTTCTTGGTTATTCCACCAAGAGTAAGGCCTACAAATGTTATTATAACCGGATATAGAGAATCATTGAGAGTGTTGATGTTCGAGTGGATGAGTATCCTGAAGTCTCGGGGGAAACCAGTATGGAGAAAAAGGATGAAGATCTTTGCATTTTGTTTTTGGAACTAGAACCTGTGAAACCTAAAACCGGTAAAGAGAATTTTGTAGATTCAGAAGAAGATGATGTTAATAATGAAGAAGAACCTGAAGATAATGATCATGTTATTATGAGGTATGTGAGACTCAATCATAATCTTGAACAGATTATTGGAGATAAGGATGCTGGAGTATTAACCAGAAGAAGAATTAGAGAGAATTCTTGCATGATCTCCACTATTGAGCCTAGAACTGCTAAGGAGGCATTTGGAGATGATCATTGGGTTAAAGCTATGGAGGAGGAGCTTGAACAAATTGAGAAGAATAACACATGGACCCTATTACCTCGACCGGTAAATAAAAATGTGATAGGTACTAAGTGGGTTTTCAGGAACATGTTGAATGAAGATGGTGTTGTAGTTCGCAACAAAGCTAGATTGGTTTTCAAAGGTTATGCACAAGAAGAAGGAGAAGATTATGGTGAGATTTTTACACTAGTGGCTAGATTGGAAGGTGACTAAAATTTACTTGCATTGGCAGCACATAAGGGATTCAAAGTATATCAGATGGATGTAAAGTCAGCATTTTTGAATGGAATACTAGAAGAAGAAATATACATTGAGAAGCCAGATGGTTATGCTCTGACTGATGAGAAAGACATGGTATGTATGTTGCACAAAGCATTATAAGGATTAAAGCAAGCACCGAGAGCATGATATGAAAGGCTTCATTCACACCTGATGAAGATAGGTTTTCAGAGAACCGGTGAAGATAGCAACATATATCTCAAATCTGAAGGAGATAAGATATTGGTTAGTGAAGTGTTTGTAGATGATATCATATTTGGAGGGATTGATGACATGAGCAATGACTTTGCAAATGAAATGAAAAGTGAGTTTGAAATGTCTCTAGTTGGAGAGATAAAAAAATTCATAGGTTTGTAAATACAGCAAATGAAGAGTGGTATTTTCATTACACAGTCTAAGTATGTGAAGGATGTATTAAAGACATTTAGTATGAGTGATTGTAAACCAGTTGGGACACCAATGGTTAAAGGTTGTAATTTGTCCAAGGAAGATGAGGCCACATTTGTTGATGAGAAGGAGTATAGGTCAAGGATTGGAAAATTGCACTATTTGGTTCACAGCTGACAGTATATAACTCATGTAGTTGGTCTAGTTGCTAGATTTCAGAAGAATCCGAAGGAAACGCATTTGATAGCAACCAAGAGGATATTTAGATATTTGAAAGGTACTATTGACTATGGATTATGGTATCCATATGAAGGAAACTTTGACTTGAAAGTGTACACAGAAGCAAACTGGGCAGGTAATGTTGATGATAGGAAAAGCACAACCGGTGGAGAATTATTTCTAGGAGGAAGACTTGTTTCATGGAGTAGCAAGAAGCAGAGTTGTATTTCATAGTCTACTGTTGAAGCTGAGTATGTTGCAGCTTATATGAATTGTACCCAAGCTATCTGGATGAGGCACATTTTAGAAGGTTTCAAGATGAAGTTTATAGAACCTGTAAAGATCTTATGTGACAATACCAGTGCCATAAATATTTCAAAGAACCCTGTCTTGCACCCACGAACCAAGCATATTGAATTGAAGTATCATTTCTTGAGGGAAAAAGTGGAGAGTAAAGATGTGATCTTGGAGAATGTTTCTACCAAGGAGCAACTTGCAGATATCTTTACTAAACCTCTGCCTAAGACTACTTTTGAGTATCTTAGAAGTCAACTAGGGGTTGTACCCCTTCATGAGGTGATTGAGCATGATGTAGAGTACATCAGTCGCGAAGCTACTTGCATAATTTAACAGCAAGATTGATGTAGAAGTGGAGTTATTCCACAGGGGGAGCATCAAGTTACAGGTTGTTGATGCTGAATAGTGAAGTTTTACATTGCATGTTTTACTTTAAATTTGGCATTGTTGTCAAAGGGGGAGAAGAACTATGTGATTATGGGGAGAAGAATTGTATGATTGACAGAGGCAAGATGTACAACCAGCTGGTAACTAAAGACAAACTGAAGACTAGTTGAAGACAAGGAGAGTACATGATGAAATGTAAACCAGGATTCCTATTCACAATCACAGCAAGCAATGGTATTGATATTTGTATTGCCATCAATGCCAAAGGGGGAGATTGTTGGAATTTGCATGAAGATTGCATTAATGAAATGTTATATTGTCATTGATGTCAATTAACCAGTAATGATATTGTTGTAATGTTGTTTTGTAACTGGTAGGAAGAGCTACTGAAAGGAAATTGTAATCGGTAGGTAAGTTTGTGGAGTGAACCGGTATTGCTAAGTATTGGAGAGTTGAACCGGTAAACCCTACCTGTTGATTTGATAAACCCTAACTGATTAAGTTTGGTGAATTGGTTATATTGGTTTATGATCTGGTGGTGAGCGGTAATAATTATGACACGTATGCATATTGTATGAAGAGAGTTTCAAAGTATTTTTGGTGCATTGAGGTAACGGTTTTTGTCTTGGGAATGAGCAAGCATATGGCATGTAATGCAAAGCGTGTGATGAGTTACTAAGTTCGATGAAGCAGTGATCAAGGAGCGGTCAAGGGTTTCTTGAATGATGTGTAGAGATTGTTTTGTAATCCAACGGTCATACTTGAACCGACTTGTTTGTAATCTCTATGTGAATTAGGTTTTTGTTGTGTTACCGACCTAGTTGATTTGTTTATAAGGTCGATGAGTTGTTTAGTTTCAAAGTTGGCAAATTTTTAGTTGATTGTGCGGTTGCCAAACTGGATGATGTATCTGCAGTTTGAGTAAAGGTAGATAGGAGCATGAAAAGGATCTGATCAAGCAAGTGTAGTGATATTCAAACATATCATAAAACTCCTGTTGTTTTCTAACAATTACAGCAGATTGAAATCCCCTAATCAGGTAAGCTCTAACAAGCTTTGTGCTATTCAAATCATCTAACAAGGTGATCCATTAGCTTGGATTCTAAATCCTGTACAAAGGTTACTCCTCATAGGGTATTGCTTCTAACAAGGCATTATAGTCAATCCCTTAACTGGGTGGTCCCTAATAGGATCTATTCTTAACAGGACTTTTTGTAAAGCTTTAAAAGGCTTGGCTCCTAACAAGGCAAACTTCAGAAGAGTTCAGATAGTTATATTGTGAGTCTCATCTCACCGTGTTTTTTCCCATTTGGGTTTCCACGTCAAAAATATTGTGTCAAGTGGTGAATGTTTTTGTGGTTATGTTTTCTATGGTTGGTTTTCTTAACTATTTAATCCACTTTGATAAGTCATGATAACTGGCAGCAACATGAAATGAAGTTTTACTTATGTTAGTAAAAGTATTTGGATGTTTGTGAGTTTCAAGTTGTTTATTGTTAATCTGTTGTAATAGTCAACTGGATTAACTTGATAGTTTTATCTTGACAGTGATATTGCATTGATAGTTATATGTTTACTTTGAGAGATTGATTTTGAGATTGGTGAAGTTTATCAGTTTTTCTATCTATTGATTCACCCCCCCCCCCCCCCGCTCTCAGTAGTTGACCGGATCCTTGTTCTTTTATCATACCATCACAGACCTCAATAATAAGATGTTGGTCTAGTTAATAGATCTAACTATATGTTCATCTAAAAATTATAGGACTATGAAAAGGTGTTGTTTAAATTATTTGTAATGTGTTCATCTAGATAGGACTAGGACAAGGAAAAGGTGTAGCACTAATGCATTTTCTATTCTTTCTTGATTTTTTCTTCTTAATTAATTTTAAGCATTTAAAAAGAACTCTCATAATGTATTTCAACTATATATTTTTGTGACATGAAATATGTTTCTATTATTGCAATGATTAAAGTTGCATGTGGTTGTCCTTTTCCTTTATGTTTTTGGGTCCACTTTGATTAAAGTGTTCTTAATAAAATAACTAGTCTATAAATAGAATACTCATGGGAATTTGACTTGTGACAATATGACTCATCTTTAGAAATTCATCTTGATTTGTAGATCTCTTATTCATTGCGCTAAATCAAACATGCAGGAGTGGATTGAACTATGTTTGTAATCCCTTGAGTTTCCACTTCATATAACACAATTGGAGTCTTCTAAAATGTGGTAAAAAGGTACCTTGTGGCATAAAGTTAATATAGTTTATGGTAGTTTCCTTTGTTCCTTATGGATTTCTTTACTTGCTGAGGCTAATGGACCTAGTCAACAATAATTTCACACTTTTCATGATGCAAATTATTATAGTAAATGTGTATCTTACTTCATAATTGGGAAAAAAATAGCGTATTAAAAGATATTGTAGGTTAATGTATTTGATCAAGTTGAGATTGAGTGCAATGACACTTTCAATTGTTTTACATGTTCTTTATAGGCTACTTTTCTATTGATCCTAGAGAGTGATTGTTGTAAATGAAATGATATGAGTAATCCATGTTGCTTCAGTTATGTTACCATGTTGTACTAAAGATTTTGATTGGGTGTCCAGTAGAATTTTAGCATGTCTACTTTTTGCCTTTCATATAATAATCTTGATTTCTAAAGTTCCTAGGAGGGAAGATTGGGGAAGTTGTGATAAATTGACACCCTTAGGGGTCTCTTTCAAAAATGTTATGAGAGAATAGACGGGGAGGAAGAAATCTTCATATGAAAGAGGTAAGAAATTCCCTTAACTTCATTCTATTATTGAAAAAGAGCATGTGATAGGAGTAGAAATTGAGCTATTTGAATTAGTCTTAATTCATTATAGAATGCATTGAATTCATTATAAAAAGCTCATAATTTTTAAGGAAAAGGTCAGAAAGTGGAACATAAGGAGATTTTTGGTGATATTTTTATGATGAAATTGGCTATCCAGACTGAGTTGAGCCTTATCTAGGAGAAAATTCAAAGAGAAGGATATGTTGGGAATCATTTCTCTAAGGAAAGTGAAATCCTGTCAAGATATCATACTGTCGTCTAAAGAGAGGAATTGTTTTGGAATCAGCGCTCCAGGTCTCTTTGGTTACAAGTTGAAGATAAAAATACTAGATTCTTTCATCTCACTACTTTGAAGCATAGAACTACAAATAGAATTCATCATATTCTTAAATATGGGATCAAACTTGAGCGTTATGAAGATATTAGCAAAGTTGATGTGGAGTATTTTGCTAACCTTTTAAAGGTCGATCTTGTGTTGGACCCGGAGGCTCAGAACAGTCTTGTCAACTCTATCCCGAATATTTTGACTGCTGACCAAAACAAAATGTCAGCTGCTATTTCGTCTAATCAAGAAATTAAGAAAGTCATTTTCTCTTTCGATGGCAATAAGGCTCCTGGGGCAGATAGCTTCCCTATGTTCTTCCAGAGCTTTTGGGATATTGTGGAGGATGATGTTTCTAGTGTTGTCAATGAATTCTTTGGGGCCTAATCTTTGCTTAAGGAACTTAATTCTACCTTTTTGTCCTTGTTCCAAAAAAGCAGGGAGCCAATTCTCTAAAAGACCCTATTAGCTTGTGTAATTGTTTCTATAAAATCATATCTAAGGTGTTGACGACAAAGTTACTTGGGATTTTGCCTTTTCTGATTTCTCCTCAACATAATGGTTTTGTGCCTAGGAGACAGATCCTCGACTCCATCATTACTGTCCATGAGAAGATTCATTCCTTCAATATTTCTAAGTCTCAAGGTTTTCTTTTGAAACTTGATATTGCTAAGGATTATGATAGGGTTGATTGGGCATTCCTTTTGAATGTCCTTGTGGCCTTTGGCTTCTGTGACAAGGTCATCAGGCTCATTTGGCAACTTATTTCTATAGTTTCAATGGTTGTTATTGTTAATCGGTCACCTTCCCATTTTTTTAATACTTATCGTGGCTTAAGACAAGGCGACCCTATCTCTCCTATCATGTTTACTATTATGGCAGAGATCCTGGGAAGATTTATTCAGAAATAGGTGGGTAATGGATCCTTAAAAGGTTTGAAACCTTCTTCTGTAGGTCTGATTTGTTCCCATCAGCAATTCATTGATGATACTATCTTAATGGGGAGCTTGACTATTGGTAAAGCTAGAGGTATTAAGTCTACCCTAAGTCTTTATCAACATTCTTTGGGTCAAATGGTGAATAGAACTAAAAGCTCCATATTCTTTATCAATACTTTGGAGCCTAGACAGAAAAAGAGTGTTGATATCCTTGGCTATCGGTTTGGAACGCTCCCTTCGACCTACTTGGGATTACCTTTGGGTCCTAAGCCTCCTGATTCATTTTGGCTCTCTCTGATTGACAGGTTTAATAGGAAGTTGGTGGGCTAGAAAGATGCCTTGCTGAGGCAAGTTGGGAAAGTTTAACTTCTAAAGTCCGCTCTTTAAAACTTGTCAGTATATGATTTGAGCTTATTCAAGATCCCTACTAAGTATGCTGATATTATTGAGAAAATCCAAAAACACTTTTTGTGGTTTGGGATGGAGGAGCGGAAAAGAATTACTTTGGTGGATTGGGAGAGTGTGTGTAAACCTAGGAGATATGGAGATTTGGGGCTCAAGAGTATCAAATCTTTTAATTCTACTCTTCTTGCTAAACAAGTCTGGAGGACCTTTGGTTGTAGAAGTGAACCGAACACCCTTTGGCATAATAAATACCTTTATGAGTGTTAGAACTTTCGGATGTTTCTCAATTCCTCAAATCTCCCTAATGGATCTCATCTTTGGAACAATATCATCAAGGCGGGGGATGTTGCTCTTCTGGGGTCTTGTTGAAAATTGAGAAATGGCAAAAGTGTTATGTTTTGGGATGATTGTTGTATTGGTAAGGCTTTGTTGGCTTCTGATCCTTCTTTTGCGGCTTTTAAAGATGATTGTATTGCATCTTTTGGTTTGAATGTGGCATATTATTGGGTTGATAGATGGTGGGTTATTCTCTCTTCGGTTAATCTCGTCCTTGGGCCTTTGTAGTCTTTTTTGAACTCTTTTTCTTTGGAGAATGATAACTCTAAGGATGATTTGGATTGGAGATGATCTTCTTCTGGTAACTTCTTTATTGCCTCAGCGATGTGGCTATCAGTTAATTCTTCTCCTTCCCCTTTGTGGTCTAAATTCTAGATTAAACATCTGATTTTGAAGATCAATATTTTCTTCTGGCTCCTTGTCCTAAACAAGATCCTTACTACTAATAATCTTTGTAAGAGAGGTTTTTCCATTCCCAACAGGTGTTATCTTTGCATGCAAGAAGTTGAACCTGTTGATCATCTCTTCTTGCACTGCCCCTATTCTGCTAAGGTCTGGAGTCAGGTGCTTCAAAGATGGGAATTATGTTGGATCTTTCCTGAGTCAATCAAGGATTTTATTTTCCAATGGAAGGTGTTGACTAAGAACCACATCTTACAGTCTCTTTGGTCTTTTGTTTTTCCTCATGTTTCTTGGGGAATATGGAAGGAGTGTAACAACTGCATTTTCAGGGAGGCCTTCCTTCAGCCATATATTGTCTTCAGAAAAATCAATCGAGCTATTAATGATAACCTCTCTATTTTAAACCCAAAGCCTAGTCCTCATAATATACTAGTCTGCAATGACTATTATTTCAGGGTTGCTATGGCTTGGGAGGTGCAGATTGATATCTCTTTCACTCTCAAAACTAATCCTAAGATAAGGGTCATGCAAGCTTGGAGAAGGCCCCCGTAGGGATGGGTGCAGCCAAAGGTAACCCTGGGCTAGCTGGTTGTGGGGGAGTGTTGAGAGATCATAATGGCATGTTAATTTCAGTGGTGGCACTCCCCTCGGGAACTCAATCTAACCACCTAGCTGAAGCCATTGAGGCCTTCCAAGGTATTAATCTTGCTAAGAAACATAACTTCAAACATATTTGGATTGTCGGTGATTCTAAAAATATTATACATTATCTTGAACATATATCCAAGTCTTCTTGGAATGTGGAGTTATGGATTAATAAAGTGAAGGACATTATTAACTCTCTCAAAAATTGTATTATATCCCATATTTATAGGGAGTCTAATGTTGTTGTTGAATACCTCGCTAATAAAGGGGTTAGTAGTGCAAACCAAGTTACGTGGACCAATGAGGACAGGGTGGATACTGAACTTTACATGCTCATCCTTCTGACAAAATTTGAGGCAGTAAGGACAATGAGTAATTCTACATTTATTACTCGAAGTCATTCTAGAAAGATCGCCTTTTTTATCATTTTGGTATGTGTTGGTCGCAAGCGATGTAATTACGGTGCTATTATTTCGCATGATTTGTGGGTGGTTTTCCCTTCTGCTTACTATTTTATTTCAAGGTGATCGTTGTGTTTTATGTGATTTTTCTAAGCATCATGGGGGGAGCTGGGAAGTTGGTTGAGCCTCCAAGCTGCGACCAGCTGAAGAAGAACCATAAAATCTGAAAGTTGTTGATGAGAGGGGGTGTCACTCCCTACATTGAGAAGTTGCAGGGGGTTAACAAGGATTTCACCGCTTATTTCGATAAGCATTAGAAGGAATGAACCATTATCTTGCATGGGCATAAAATTACTGTGGATGAGAACTTGATAGCTAAAGTCACGGGCATTTCCTCCGATGGCATGAAATATTACAAAGATGGGACTTATATTGATATTGTAGTGCAGAACTTCCAAAAATTGGTGAAGGAAAAGGAGAAGTTGGTGAAGAAGACGGCTAGTTTTTATGATGTCGGTGTTCTCAAGGACATCTAGACCAAACTCCTTAAGGTACTTATGGATTATTTTACTCTTGATGGGCATTTCACCGGGGTTTATGGCCATCATTTTATTTTGTTAAATCACTTTCGCCATAATGTTAGGGTTTCTTTTCCTTATTTATTGGTGTCTTCCCTTCGAGATAGTTTCAGAGATCATAGGAAGAATCTTGTTAAATACCCTATTCATCATGAAGGGTTGTTGGTGTTAATTGATAAGTATGCTCGGGCCCTTCTTGTCCCTTCTTCTTATATCTCCACTTCTTTTGATGATAATGCCAATGTTGGGGAGTCTAAGGATGAGGATTCCTCCTCGAAATTGGAGGATGAGTCTCTCTCTCCTAAAAAATCAAAAACTGAAAATGTCCCTAAAGCTAAACCTCTTAAGGGTAAGGGCAAGAAGGGTATGAAGCAGGTTGTTATTTCCTCCTCTTCTACCTCTGTTGGTAATGATTCCTCTACTTTCGAAGGTCATAGAGTGAATTTTGAGGATAATGTGGCCAATCAGAGAGTCATCCTAGAGCCTGGTTGTTAGAATTTTGTTATTCCCCCCTCCTTTCCTAATCAGGAGAATACTACTGGTGCTAGTGCTCAAAAGGACCTTCATCCTAAGAGTGTTGAGATTAGTGAAAAAAGGGAGGAATATGTGGACATCATGGGTATGGATAGAGACCATGCTATTGATACTTTCAGCCTTTTTAAGTGGCTCTTCCATAAACTCAAAGAGGTCAAAATTAACCAGAGGGCTTTGGGGAGCAAGCTGGAAGCTATGCCCACTTGTACTTGTCAAGATAAACAGAATGGTGATGGTCAGTGGACTGAGGAAGAGAAATAAATAGTTGTGGATTGTATTAATAGAGTTGTCATTGGCATTGATCATATGAAGAAAGGGTTTGAAGATCGATTCTCCATTGTTGAAGAGAATTACAAGAAAATCCAGGCTACTCTCATGACCAAAATGTCCAATAGTCACAGAATTGTCAAGCAGATTGTTGATGCTATGAATATAATGGTGAATAATCTTGAAGGTCATGACAAGATGCTAGTCAGTGTGGATGAGGACAAAGATAATAGTCAAGTGGATTCTGGCCCTTGTAAGCGGACTAGGGGAACTTGAAGAACAAAGCTGCTACTGAGAGTTTGGACCATAAAGAACTTAACTCTGCTGCTGAAAAAATGAGTCTTCTGGAGGCTGAGGTTGTCGAGACCCTTAAGAGCCTCATGTAATTTATGTTCTCTATTTTTCTAGTTGTCTCTGTTTGGTTGCTATTCTGTGGGTTTTTGTTGGTTTTTTGTTGCTAGTTTGGTTTTTTATTAGCTCTTTGGCTACCAAATGTATTGCTCTATCCTAAGTAGCCTTTTTATTTTTGGATTTTGTTTTGTTGCATTTATTCTAATCCTCTTATAATCTTCTTTGTAAAGGGTTTCAGTGCCCCTTCAAAACCTGTTTTTGCCTTAATCCAAAACATCCACATGGGCAACATTTTTGTCGACATTATCATAATCTTGAATAATCGAAGAGTCGGGCTATTGGGCACCTCAAGAAACATGGAACAACAAAAAGTGTGTGCAAAAAGATCCAAAAAGTGTGACGGCCTATATGAGACTTGTGAGGGGCCCATTGATACAACACTATTGAGGATCGGAGATTGGGTGGAACAAAGCTTGACTAAAAAAACTAGTGGCAACATTTCCATCAAAGAGCAATTAACTAATAAAGCAAGGTTGGCGTCCACTATCAAAGATCGAGGATCGAGTGGAACAAGACTCGATGACTTACAAAAACTAGTGACTACATTTCCATCGAAGAGTGATTAATCGATAAAGCAAGGGTTCAAACTACAACCCGGTAAGATACATCTGA
This sequence comes from Cryptomeria japonica, assembly GCF_030272615.1. Taxonomy (NCBI): domain Eukaryota; kingdom Viridiplantae; phylum Streptophyta; class Pinopsida; order Cupressales; family Cupressaceae; genus Cryptomeria; species Cryptomeria japonica. Next base: position 377,657,551 of record NC_081409.1, read on the forward strand.
AGTCTCTCTGAAATAAAGATGTATGTATAACACTGGGTGTCTACAAAGGCCGACAAAGATCTCATCGAAATGCAAAGTCATATTGAAGTGCAAGGGTGTCGAGGAGACTTGTAGGATCTCTCACCAAAAATCTCAAGCGTGCAAAGAGTGGCTACAAACACATTATGTAGAAACAAGAAAGAGATCTCATGCATTGATGTCAAATTTGAACCAACATGAATCCAACACTTTTGCAACTCATCTCTTCTGCAACTCATCTCCCCTTGCGTACTTAACCAGATCGGCCCTACATCTGTGTATGTTGACATCAATGACAACTCAATGCCAACAATCTCCCCTTTTGGTATTGATGTTAGCTTTGTGCCTCTTCTCTCCCTTTGACAACAATGGCAAAGGGCACGGAAACCAACAGCCAACCTCACTTTTCTCTCCCATTGTGCCTATGCATCTGCAACACCTTTTAGCATTTTGTTAACCCTTTTTAGCAATGAGTGTCTCCCTCTGAGAACCAAAATCAATATGCTCCATCATCCTGGGAGCACACATGGGTTCAAGGATGTATAATTTAAGACTATGAGCTCCCCCTAAACACAGACCTCTGCACACATTTAAGTTTTGAAGGGAGGGACAACACCCAGCCTCAATCTCAGATATTCAAAAGTATCTTTTGGCAAGGGTTTTGTAAAGATTTCAGCCACTTGCTCACTAGTACTTACATATTCAACCTTAACTTCCTTTTCAGTTACCTTCTCCCTCAAGAAATGATACTTAATTGCTATGTGTTTTGTTCTTGAGTGCATAATAGGGTTCTTGGAGATGTTGATAGCACTTGAATTGTCACAATTTATGTAAATCGGATCATAATACTCTACTTGGATGTCATTAAGTGTATGCTTCATCCAAAGAACTTGTGAACATGTAGCAGCGGTTATTTACTCAACCTCAGCAGTAGATAAAGAGATGGATTCTTGTTTCTTGTTGTGTCATGAGACTAATCTGTAACTAAGGAAGAAAGATCCACCGCTAGTTCTTTTCCTAACATCCACACAACCTGCCCAATCTACATCTGTGTAGGCTTGTAAAGTAAAGTCATCATTCACTAAATACCACAAACCATAATCAAGTGTACTTTGCAAATACCTAAAGATTCTTCTCATAGCATTCACATGAGATTTCTTTGGGGTAGCTTGAAATTTGGCTACCATGCACACAACTTGCACAATATCTGGCCTAGAGGCAATAATATACAAAAGACTTCCAATCATAGATCCATGCATGGTCTGATCAACATCAGGTGACTCATCATTTTTACTTAACTTACATCTAGTCACCATGGGAGTACTAACAAGATTGCAATCTTCCATCCAAAATATTCTCAACATGTCTCTTGCATACTTAGTCTGGGAGATGAATATACCATTATTCAGTTGTGATATGTGTAGTCTTATAAATTAGGAGAGCTCTCCTAGCATTGACATCTCAAATTTTGATTGCATTTGATCAGCAAATTCTTTACATAGACTATATTTCTAGCAAAGATAATTTCATATACATAAACAATAACTATAATTATGAGATTACCTTCAATTTTAATGTATAAGTTGTTGTCAGCACATCCCTTCTTGAAGCCTTGTTGATTTAGATATTTGTCTAGCCTGGAGTACCATGCTTTGGGTGCTTGCTTCAGACCATACAGTGTTGTCCTCAATCTACATACAAAATCCTCATTCTCATGCAGCTGAAATCCTTCAGGTTGTTCAATTTAGACTTCTTCTTCAAGGTTGTCATTTAAAAATGCAGATTTTATATCCATTTGGTACACTTTATAACCTTTGTATGCTGAAAATGCCAAAAATATTCTAATGGCCTCAAGTTTGGAAATGGGGGTAAATGTTTCTTTAAAATCTATACCCTCTAATTTTTCATACCCCTTGTATACTAATCTAGCTTTATTTCTATCCACTTTGTCATCCTCATTTACGTTGTTCCTGTAGACCCATTTTCTGCCAATTACATTTTTATCGGCAGGCCTTGATACAAAATCCCAAGTTTTGTTTTTTTCAATCTGCTGCAACTCTTCCTCCATTGCCTTCACCCATTTCTCACTCTTTCTAACTTCATTGTAGTTCTTTGGTTCCATTTCAGCTAGTAGAAAAAAATTGACTTGTTCATTATTTGTAGCATGCTTACTATTCATTTGTACACCTCCATCCTTGTTGCCTATAAGATCTTCAGGATGATACTTTTGCACATACTTGCCTAGTGGTTTCTTTGTAGTTTCCTCTTCTTCACTTTTAGATTGCCCTTCATCTTCATAACATGGTTTCTCAATCTGATTTATAATATTTTGCTTTCCTTTTTGTAATTCTTCGTCAACTCTTACATTTACACTTTCAACAACCTTTTTGAGGCATTTGTTGAATCATTTGTATGCCTTGTTGTGAGTTGAGTAGCCTAAATATATACCTTCATCACACCTTGCATCAAATATTCCTAATTCATCCTCATCTCTTTTGATAAAACATTTAATTCCAAAAACTTTGAAGTATTTGACAGAGGGTTTCTTGTCATACCATAGTTCATATGGTGTCATTTTGTTGTTCACTCTCAATTGCACCCTTCTAAGTGTGTAGACAGTTGTGTGGACTGCCTCCTTCCAATAAACATTAGGCATATTTGACTCATTTAGCATTATTCTTGCCATTTAATTGACTGTCTTGTTCTTTCTTTCCACGACACCATTTTTTTGTGGTGTTCTAGCAGTAGAGTATTGCCTTATAATTCCATGTAGCTCACAATAATCTTCAAACTCATTTGATGTAAACTCACCTCCTCATTATAATCTCAAACATTTCAACTTGTATCCACTTTCTTTCTCAAACATTTTTTTGAAAATTTTGAACCTTTCAAATGCATGTGACTTATCCTTCAGGATGGTAACCCATGTCATCCTTGAAAACTCATCTATGAGCAGCATGAAATACTTTTCACCATTTAGAGCTCTTGTCCTAGTAGGACCACATAAATCAGTATGCACTGGTTCCAATGGCCTAGAGGTTGAGTATTCCTTTGTCTTGAACCTCACCCTAGTTTTCTTGCCTTTTGACACTCATCACATATAGTATTTGTTGGTTTAGTAATCTTAGGTATATATCTCACATATCCCTTTGAGCTCACTTTTACAAGATTGTCAAAATTTATATGGCCTAATCTTTTGTGCCATAACCAACTCTCATCCACTTGTCCCATCATACATTGTGACTCATAGCATTCTCTCAAGTTGTACATATTGTCATTGGTCCTTTTACCTTCTACAATTAATTTCCCATTACTTTCCTTTCTTATTTCACATCCCTTGGAGTCAAATTTAAACTTGTAGCCTTTGTCACATATTTGACTCACACTAAGTAAGTTGTGTTTTAATCCTTCAACATAGTACACATTATGTGCTTTCACCTTACCATCAATGCTTAATGTTCCTTTGCCTTTTATTTTGATGGAAGAATTGTCACCAAATCTAACTGAGCCACCATTCCAATCCTCAAATTTAGTGAACTTTTTCTTGTCTCCTATCATGTGGTTGGAGCACCCACTGTCAACAACCCAAAGGTTCTTTCTCTCTACATGCAATGTTGTTTAGACAATCAGACTTGTATCATCTTTCCCCTTTTTCTTCTCTACTCATGCTTAATTGGTTTCTTTTCTCATCTTTGTTCCAACATTTTGATCAGATTTGTTTTTTGCTTTTACATTTGTTGTCTTTTTATGTTTAGCAGTCATTGATTTAGAATTCTTTACTATGTGACCATAGTTATGACAGTAGTAGCATTTTACATTTTTGTTGAATGGTGAAATATAGGGGTTGCCACTATACTAAAAAGGTTTTCTCCTACACTCGTAGATCTTATGACCAAATTCATTACAATGGTAGAAAATAACACTAATATCTTGTAGGATAGAAAAAGGATTCTTATTTTCATAGTTTGGAGAAGGTCTAAGCATAAGCCTACAATCTAAAATTTTATGTCCATATTTATTACATTTGTAGCAATTAACAGTAAATTGAGAAGCATACCAGTTATTATTGTTGAAATGGTTCCACATTGGCTTTCTTGGAGAAGCATATCTCGGTCTTCTAACCTTCTTCCTCGAGTCCTTAACCTTGGTGAAGCCATCATCATTCAGCTTAGCCTTCCCTTTTGAATCAGCATGATTGTTTCTTGTAGTTGTGGCAGCATTATTCATCTTTGGAGCAACAACATGTGTCTGCATGCCCTTAGCAGCAGTATTTAAGTCTATCTTCCTTATTAGAGCATTGCTAACTATTAAGGTTTTCCCATCACCATTCTCACTTGAAGATACAAAGTGTATATCCTTCTTTGAGGAATCCATACTGGTAGAACATTGGCCAACCTTATATCATATGCTTGAAAATCATTTGAATGCTTTTTCTTCTTCAGCATATCATCCATTGCATTTGTATTGCTTTCACATTTTAGCCTCAGCTTGAGATCATCCTTGCATTTCTCAAGCTCTTCCTACGATTCACAACTTCTTCTTCCAGCTTTTGACACTCATTCTCTTTGGCTTCCAATTCTGATTTTATTACTTTGCTCATCCTCTTGGCTTCCTCTAGTTGAATTTTTAAGGTGGTGATGTTCTAATTTGACATATCAAGTTTCTTATTCAGCTGATTTTGTTCCTGTATAGTTGACTACTTGTATTTTTTATATTATTTCCTTATGTTATCAAGTTCTTCAAGAGCGCATATTAACTCTCCTTTAAATTCAACCTCAGCATCAACATCCTCTTCCTCACTGTCAATTAAATTTTCAGATTGAGTTTCACTTTGTTTCTCATTAGGAAGCTCTTGAGCCATGAAGAGATTGGTTTGTTTTTCATCTTCACTGTAGTCCTTTGTTGACTCACTTTCATCATCAGAGATATAACTATCAATAGTCTAAAGAATTTTCTTCTTTTGAAAATTTCTTCTCCTAGATTTATCAAACTTTTTATCTTTATCATTGATACTTTCCTCATTATTGTCTTCCTTCTTCTTATAAGGACACCTAGCATAAAAATGTCCTATTATTCCACAATCAAAGAACTTGAAGGGTAATTTCCTTTATATTTGTCAAATCCTTTCTTTATTTTTTTTACAAAGTTGGCTTCAGTTGTATCTGATTCTTCATCATCTACACTACTTATAGCTTCTTTTCCTTCCTTCTCAGAGGTGAAGGCAGCTTTTCTCTTTGATGCTTCAGCATTTACAATTCTCATTTCATATGTTGATAAGGATCCAAATAATTCATCCATGGAGAAGGTTTTCAAGTCTTTAGCTTCTTCAATAGCAGAGACTTTTGTGTCATACTTAGTTGTCAATGATCTCAACACTTTTTTTACTATAACTTCGTCTAAAATATCCTCTCCTAGTCCTCTTATAGCATTAACTATTTCATCCACTATTTGAAGATAATCAACAATCTTCTCTTCTTCCTTCATATTTAGTCCTTCAAACTATCCTCAAAGATTTTGCAACTTGGCCTCCTTTACCTTTACATCTCCTTCATATTTTTTGTAGCTTGTCCCATGTTTCTTTTGCATATGTGCAGTGCATAACTTTAACAAACTTTGTATCAAATAGTCCACTCAAGATTACATTCTTGGCTTTAGCATTGTACTCATATTCTATTTTTGCATCTGGGTCTATAGGAGGAGTTTGAGGAATGGTATAGCCATTTTTAACTAGCATCTAGACATCAAAACCTAGGGAGGATAAATAGGTTTCCATTCTTCTAATCCAAAAGGCATATTTTGTACCATCAAACATTGGTGCTTTAGCGGAGGAGGATTCATTTCTAGACATTGTGTTCACAGACCAGAATCTAAGTTGGAGAAATGTTTTCAGATAGGGAACCTAGGGCTTTGATACCAATTATTGAACACAAATGGACCGCTAAGAGGGTAGGTGAATCAGTGGTAATTAAAAACTTGAAATTTTTGAATGATCTAAGATTTAATAATATAAATCAAGATACTATGAGAAAATAAATTAAACACATTTGCACAGACACAGCGCAAGAACATAACACAAGATATACGAGGAAAACCCACAGTGGGGAAAAACCTTGGTGAGAAAAGCTATTAGAGTCTACTGCTCTATTCCAGCCTCACAATGAAAATATTTTGATTACATTTTTATGGGCACCAACCCCCTATTTGAGCACCAACTCGGATGATTACAATAAAGGGAAATTACAATTGCAAATTAAGCACCTTGTTACAAATGAAGTTTTGTAACTCGCTGTGTTTTTTGTTCTTGAGATTGATTTAGCTCTTCTTTGCTCACAGGTTTTGTCCTCTACACTGTTATTTGTTCTTCATCTCTTTGCTATCAATTTCTGATCTCTGCCTTCTGTTCTCTTTCTATCTCAGTTTGCAGCTCTCTGATTTCTTCTCTATATAATTTCCTTACTCTGCCACACTCTGAGTGTATTACCTTCTGAATTCTTCACACACTCTATTCTTCCTTCTTTGCTTCAAGATGTGTATATCTCTCCTTTCTTTTTTGCTTTTGCACTATACACCACACACACACTTATGTACTCTGCTCCCATTTTATTATAGCCTTAACACAAATATCTCTTATCATCTCTTTCTTTTACCTCTTACCAACCTTCCCGCCAAAATTTGAATTGAGTGCACATCATGGCATATAGGCCAATTTGATCCTCTGTCTATTCCTTTCAGACAGCTAGTCGCCATCATTAAATGCATCTTCTCCATCTTCAGATTATTCTTCTATGTTCAGATTACTATTCTTAGTAATCTTCACCTACTCATCAATCTGATATCTTGTCGACAAAAGACAATTGAGCTTCTCGAGCCACTCAACTGGTCTTTATTAAATGTGATTACCTCTCTTCTTCATCTCTGCAATCTGATCTGATTGGACTGCAAATTACTGCTTATTGTGTGTCCATACCACCATTCCTCACCAGGAATTTGAATTTCCTTATTGGACAGAGGAATTGGATTTGCTTCGTGCGAGCTACATCTTCGAATTCACCTTTGTCATTGGGTCACACTTGGTCAATGTCCACGTGGGCAACTTTTCTGTCAATACCATCATAATCTTGAATAATCGGAGAGTCGAGCTATCGGGCACCTCACGAAACATGGAACAACAAAACGTGTGTGCAAAAAGATCCAATAAGTGCGATCCACTAATATGAGACTTGTGAGGGGCCCATTGATACAACACTATTGGGGATCGGAGATCGGGTAAAACAAAGCTTAACTACAAAAACTAGTGGCAACATTTCCATCAAAGAGCGATTAACTGATAAATCAAGGGTGGGGTCCATTATCGAAGATCGGGAATCAAGTGGAACAAGACTCGATGACTTACAAAAACTAGTGGCTACATTTCCATTGGAGAGTGATTAACCGATAAAGCAAGGGTTTGAACTACAAGTCAATAAGATACATTTGAAGTCTCTCTGAAATAGGGGTGTTGGTATAACACTAGGTGTTTGCAAAGGCCGACAGAGGTCTCACCGAAACATAGAGTCACATCGAAGTGCAAGGGTGTCAAGGAGAATTGTAGGATCTTTCACCGAAAGTCTCGGGCGCGCAAAGAGTGGTTACAAACACACTGTGTAGCGACAAGAAAGAGATCCCATGCATTGACGTCGAATCTAAACCAACATGAATCCAACACTTTTGCAACTCATCTCCCCTTGCATAATTAACCAAATCAACCGTGCATCTGTGTATGTTGACACCAATGCCAACATAAAGATATTCACAAATCTAATCTACATACATCTAATTTTGATCTGAATCAACCAACAGACACTGCAACATTATCCATAACTCAACACTTCTATTATACAATAAATAATGATACATTATGCTCATATAGACACAAATACACACATATTATCATTGCTTAAAATTCATATCACATTGTGCTCATTATATTTCATCTTGTATGGAAGATTGGTTATATATATATATATATATATATATATGATCATGTTACAATCATCTTAATGTCAATGTAGAAACATTAACACCATTAAAACTCTTCAAGATAATATATCTCAACCATAGGTCAATCTTAAATTCTAATTGTATGCCAGAAATGTGGTCTTCCACCTGCAAGAGGGAAAACACTTCAAGCACACCAATGAAGCATTGCATTAGATGTTATAAATCAAAACACATGAATCAATGAAAAACTCTAAAATCGCCTCATTGTCCTCTATCTCTAAAAATCTCTAAGATTCAAGGTGGCCCTCACTTGGAAAAGAACTTGATCCTCAAGATGACAACCTAGAGAACGAGTTATATGAAAAATGCTACTAGAATCGAAATGGATGCAACTAGGATTCTAGTGAGTGCTAAGAGATGAAGATGAAGATGAAGGATGCAAGCTAGATGCAAGACCAAATGCTCAAGATCATGAAGATGATATGAAACTATGTCGATTCCAAATTGAAATTTAAGATGATGTATTTAAGCTAGATGAAGATAAGCTGCTATGAAAAGATATGCAATTAAGCTAGATGATGTCCTAAAACATGCTAAATAAAGCTAAAATGTTATGATGATAATGCTTGGATGCTTGAAGATGACTTGATTGAGCTCCTTAACCTGCAAAATGACTATAATTTGGATGCACAAGAGGATTTGATGATTTGAAGAAGGAATGGGCTCTATTTATAGGGAAAATAGAGAAATGGATGGTTGAGATTGAGCAATCTTAACAAGGGCTAGGATTGAAAGTTATCAATCAATGGGATAGATTCGATCCAATCCCAAGTTGACAAATGTCACCTTGAGAGGGCTTGAGAGGATGCTAAACAATCATTAGATGCTAAGCAAGCAATCAGGGATAACCTCAAGGAGTGACATCATGGATAATGTCATTAACCAGGGAGGCATGCTATTACCCAAGAGGTAAACTCTTGTGCAACATGGGAAAATAGTTAAAGGGACAACCATCATGGCTAAGGGGTGTGGACTTGTAAGAGGCATTAAATGCCTTTTGAAGACTTTGGAGGCTAACTTGCCCAAAGAGGAAAACCACTAGTGGTTTATGTAAGAGCCTTAAATGTTTGGAAGACTCAACAAGTTAACTTGTTGAAATAGATAAAGTCTTAAATGCATTTTGAAGACTTTCTTCCAAATTTGGAGAAGTCACTCCCCCAATTTTATGGATGGGACATGATTAGGAGAATAGGAAATGATTAGGATAGGATTAGAAGGCTTCTAGAAGAATGATTAGGATAGGATTAGAAGGCTTCTAGAAGAATGATTAGGGGAATGTAGGATTTTGCAAGTGGGTGAGGGAAAATAGATCATTTTGGTAAATTAAAATTATTTAATTTAGCCAAAAAGGGGATGAAACTTGCATTTGTAAGATTTTGCAAGTGGGGGGATTTTTAAATAAATTTTGATTTATTTAAAAGCAAAAGGGATTTTAATTAAATGTGAATTTAATCAAAAGGGGAAAAGGGGATTTTAATTAAATAAATAAGATTTATTCAATTAAATGGCTAAGGGTACTTAATCAAACCTTAGTTTAATTAATAGGTTAGGCTAGAGGAAACGGATTTAATCAAATCTTTAATTTGATTAATAGGATAATTAGAAGAATAAGGATATTAATTAAATCTTAATTTAATTAATTGGAAGAATTAGAGATAATTAAATGAATAAAATTCACTTAATTCATTGTGCAACTTTTAGGTGTCCACACTAATATGTATTCAACTCAACCTTAAATCACTTACAATAATATTTCAATGAAGTAACAGTATGCACTTCATATCATGGGCTTTGCTAGCCTCAAAATAGCTTCACATGCTTCCTCTAGTTGGTGCATGTTTCCCTTGGCTATCACAAACTTCCAAACACTTGCACACGCATCTAGTAAACACATTCTTCATTATGATGCCTTTAAATATCTTTTTGGTAACTCAAATCCTCTAAAACTTGGATGTGACATACCTTTTGATTGGCACCACCTATCCACCAAATCACAAGCTAAATAATTGTGGTAGAATGTGACACCATCTAATGTAAGTACAACATGGTACAAATACCACCTTTTAGAAACAAACCTTAAGAATCTAGTGCAAACTCTTCCATACTTCAACAATATTACTACACATTTAGGAACTATTAACTTTGGTAAAATTCTCTTGTAGGAATGATCAATCAAAAATCTCCTTGAAATATTTTTGTGAAGCTTTTGTAACATTAGTTCCTTACTCTTGTTGCAAAGCTTCTCTAACATTAATGAGAATATTTCCAATTAATTGAGATAGCATTTGAAAGTGCACCATGTTAAACAAACCGGAATACTGAAAGGGGGGTGAATCAATATTCCCAAAATAAAACACTCCAATAATCTGAAACTCAATTTGATCTTAGATATCTTTAGAATGAAATATAATATGAAATAGAAGTGAAATGCACGACATACACAACCATAAGAGAGACACCATATTTTTATACATGGAAAACCCAAATGGAAAAAACTATGGAGAGGGTTAACTCTCAAGATAATATAACTAATTATATGGGATTACAAAAGAGGCTCATTGTCGAAGGGCTCACTGCCCAGATTACAACGGCTCATTGCCGAAAAGGCTCACTACCAGAAAATAAAGAAATGAACTGAGAAAATTACATCTACATATGCATGGGATTGGTTCTTGTTAAGTTTAGACAACACACCAATTGTTTGCAGTAGATCCGGCTAAGAAACTCTGCAAATTACTTCGCTATCTACCTGCTCCAAAATACTATAGCACTAGATATGTTCTTCTTCTTTACTCATTCAGCATCAACTTCCTCACTTTATTGTTTACTACCTTACTCTTCACTTCATCGCAATTCATCTCTCATAAATCTCTCTCATATCTCAAGCATAATGTGATATATATAGGGTGTAACAATAAGAATATTCATCAAGTCAGCCTCAATAACATTTTCCCAAATGATATTTCAAAGGTCAACTCATATGCTACAATCACCGAAGCAAAACATCAACATAATCTTTCGGGAAGAGCATATCCTCGAATTTCCACAATAACACGCTACAGGAGCACAACAATCATGATCCAATCTCGGCATTACAAGGTTGAAGACATTCAAGACATGGACAACTAATTATCAAAAGATTGCCATTGAAATTTAAGATACCGAAGCACAAAGAGTTGCTCAACATTGCATAACCGAATACATTTTTGGAGCACAACTCTAGAGCATGACTAATGGAGCACGAAAACCATGAATACATCAATCTTAAATGATGACAATAAGAATATCAAAATTGCACTACCATATCTGTATCAAGACACAAATGCGGAGAATTACACCTCTGAGATAAGTCAACTACATACCATCAAACTACATGAACTACTGGAGCATGAAACCAATTGCCACAACCAATCACCAAAACTCTCATATCAAGATAAATGTATCCTCATATTAACAATACATATTTTCTGAGCAATAAACATGATTGCAATACATCAGCAACTAGGATCTATAATCTACATCATACCTATCTTCCACTGTTCTACATCACATCCAAGGAAATCCAGATCATCGGGTTTGACATCAATGACCACTAAGACATATATTTCTAACATGCCAACTCTTGAAGATAATGACAACTTTTGCAACGTGGATTGGGGGCTAAGGGATTTGGATAAAGGGTGAGGGTAATAGGGACCTTGTAGAAAGATGAGAGTTGGAATATAGATGCAGGATGATATAGATTTTCTTTCAAATGTGTCATGAGAGTAGCTTGTGCTAGCTAACTCTTGGTCAACAAGTTTCTTTGTTAAGCATGGATGGGAGGTGGAAGCATGGGGAAATCTTGTTCACAATAATTTCATCAAGGGGATTGATTCCATATTCATCCTAATGAACAAGACTATCATCATCATCGATTTCAAATGGGTTCTTGGGATGGTTGTAATGAAAACTCTTAGAAACAAAATGGTTTCATTATTTTGGGATTAGGATTGTTGACGAGTCAAGATGATGTGACTTTGGATAACTTGATGGCTTTGGATTGGGATAGGGGTTGTGTATGGATTTTGATAATTATGATTATGTTTGAAGGAAAAAAGAGTTGGACGAATTTATGAATAGATTATAGAAGGAGAGAGGATGCAGTAGATTAAGAATCAAGACCTTGGAGAAAAAATTTGATTTGGATTTGATTGCTATACTTAAGATAGGTTAAGTTCCTAAGCAAGCATACTTTTATTACCTGCATATGATAAGCTAATTTTCTAAGCAAAAATCCTTTTATTGCCTACTTGAGATAGGCTAAGCTCTCAAGCAAGCATTGACGTGATGATTGGATTTTATAAGTGTCTTGATTAATATAATGGTTTTTGGTTTTTTTTATTTTGACATGGATGATTAGATTAAAGTGATTAGATGGATAGATAGGATTCAAGATTAAATTTGTTGATGGTTGAAAGAGACTAATTATATGTAGATGAAATGAAATGAGGGATTAGATTAGAAGAAATTAGATGAGAAGATATTATATTAGAAAGAATTTAGATTGGAAGAGCTATTTCAATATAAATGAAAATAAGGATGAAAGTTGATTAGGGTAAACTTAGGGTCTTTATAAAGCTCAATAGTAGGATTAGTTAGGATTAGAATTTGATGAAGGAGATTATCATGATGGATTAGAGAAATGATTAGATAGATGAGGTCAAAGACCTTTGATTGGATTTAACAATTGGGTTGGAAGATTAAGAATGAGATTGATTTGGTTTTAGATATTTACAATAAAGAGGATTGGAGAATTAGAGTGGATTGAAAAACTTGACCATTGTAAACATTTGAAAACAATCAATTCAACAAGCATTCAAAGATTTTGCAAATGATTTTGGATTTAAAGGGTTGCACGAGTCTCGACAACTAAGGCACACCAAGCATGATAACAACCTATGGTTATTCAGGGGTGTTTCATTCCTTGTAGTCCCATAGATATATTATTTTTGAGGTGTGGGTAGCTGCAACTCCTTTAAAAGGACCTCAACTTGTAGGGACAATAGCCACACCCACAACCTAGCCAATGAAGGACATATGAATGCCTGTCAATGGCCTACTACCATCACAACCAACTATGGTACAATATAAATTCCCAAGAAAATTTGCATCCAATCTACTACAAGAAAGGATGGCCAATAGGTCTTAGACTAGGATTAAATGATGGTTACTAGGTGTGATCTTAATATACTACAAGGGTCCATGAGGCCAAATTTTATAGCTGAAAGGAAAAGATGTCAAATACCTAGGAGAAGAGGTCACATGCCCTTCTCTTTTACTTCCCCAAGGTGAAATACCTAGGAGAAGATGTCAAATTTGATTTGTGGAGTGTATGGTAACTCGGGAGAAATTTCAAATAATGAAGCGGAAATCAGAGCATTGGAAGCAGGTCTGAGTATGTGTGTTAAAAAGAATATCTCCAAGGTCATCATAGAAGGAGATTCCCAAGACATCATTAACGGCGTGATACAATCCTCATTTCACAATTGGAGATTATACAAATGGTTGCCTTGCATCAATAGCTTGCTGGCTCGGATTGGTGTTTTTGAAATTATCCACACCTATAGAGAGGGTAATAGAGTGGCAGATCTCCTGGCGAATATGGGAGTTGAAAGGGATAATCAGTTTTGCTCGATCAAGCTAGATGATGTTTCACAAGAATTAATGGAAGCCATCAGAAAGGACATTCCTTGTAGTTCTCGACAAGGTATAGGTTAGGGGAAGATATTGTATGTGACATATGAGGTGACCAGCGCTTCTTTTCATAAGGAACTTAAAGTGTAATGGAAGATCAGTAATCCAGACATGTATTGCAAACAAGGGTTCGGAGTTGTTGATTACCGTTAGATAAAATAATATAACATGATTTGCCTAGTCACGGGGAGAGGAAGATAGGTATTTGGAGACTAAGGTGGCAATTTCCAGAAGGACAAGACAACTCAAAGACGGCGGCAGGCGCAGAAATAGCAAGGATATGAGATATAACAAGATTTGAACAAGATTTCCTTAACTCGGGATTTGATACGCTTTTAGATTGTGGAGACCGCCTTAGTAGTTTCTAGAAGTGACGGGAACCTATATGTGGAGATCTGTTGAATAGATTTTGACAACTCTAGGAGAAAGAAAGCAAACTTGTCGACACTGGATGGCTTCGTTTGCAGGGATTTTGTGCATGAATTGTGAAGAGACACTTGAGCGTCAGTGTATCGCTCTATTTAATGCAGATGAGGATATTTATGAGGCGATTTTGGAAATGGTGGATACTTCTCTAAATCTGGAGAGGCATTGGTGCGATGGCTTCATCTACGAAGTTGTGTTAGTGTCGATTATGGATGTACTGGAATCGAAGGAGAGATGTGTGGAGATTCTGCGGGATTTTGTGAATGAAGACTATGGGGATGCGGTGGCGGAGGCCCTGTGCGAACTACAAAAGGGTGTAAAAGAAAGAATTTTGAAGGTATATTTCAACCCAACAAATTATTATTCTTTAGATACAAAAGAGGAATCTGAAGCGGAAGGGGATCAGACAGAAGATGAGGAGGATTCTAATATTCAGGATCTGAATGACAGTGATGAGGAGAGAGAGGAAAGGGTGCAGAGAGCTATGAAGAGGAGAAAGAGGAAATTTGTTAAGGAAGCATGGTCAATTTTTAGAGACGGGGTATTGAATGGTGATTTGATAGGATTCAAGCAGCTTAAGTGTGCAAAGGATTGGTGGTTGACGGAGGCATCTTCAGATACTCTCTTCAACTTGGGAGAACTGATATCGCAATTGTTGCACTTCTTGAGGAATGGGTAATGGGTGATATTTGCTATTGGTGTTGGTATGTGACGACTAAAAACTATGTCGGGTCTAGGTACGAATAAGGTAGTTTTTGGAGTCGGGTCTTGGGTTGAATCTGTAGTCGGTTTGAAATTCTGGTAGTATTGTAATGTGACTAGAAACTATATATACATTTTATGGAGTAATATAGGGAGATATCCCCATAAAAGATAGCACTTACCACTAAAAAAAAAAAAGTGATTAAATGGATAGATAAGATTAAGGATTAAATTTGTTGATGGTTGAAAAAGACTAATTATATGTAGATGAAATGAAATGAGGGATTAGATTAGAAGAAATTAGATGAGAAGATATTATATTAGAAAAAATTTAGATTGGAAAAGTTATTTCAATATAAATGAAAATAAGGATGAAAGTTGATTAGGGTAAACTTAGGGTCTTTATAAAGCTCAATAGTAGGATTAGTTAGGATTAGAATTTGATGAAGGAGATTATCGTGATGGATTAGAGAAATGATTAGATAGATGAGGTCAAAGACCTTTGATTGGGTTTAACAATTTGGGTTGGAAGATTTTAAAAATGAGATTGATTTGGTTTTAGATGTTTACGATAAAGAGGATTGGAGAATTAGAGTGGATTGAAAAACTTGACCATTGTAAACATTTGAAAACAATCAATTCAACAAGCATTCAAAGATTTTGCAAATGATTTTGGATTTAAAGGGATGCACGAGTTTCGACAACTAAGGCACACCAAGCACGATAACAACCTATGATTATTCAGGGGTGTTTCATTCCTTGTAGGCCCATAGATATATTTTTTTTGAGGTGTGGGTAGTTGAAACTCCTTTAAAAGGACCTCAACTTGTAGGAACAATAGTCTCACCCACAACCTAGCCAATGAACAACTTATGAATGCCTATCAATGGCCTACTACCATGACAACCAACTATGGTACAATATAACTTCCCAAGAAAATTTGCATCCAATCCACTACAAGAAAGGATGGCCAATAGGTCTTAGACTAGGATTAAATGATGGTTACTAGATGTGATTTTAATATACTACAAGGGCCCATGAGGCCAAATTCTATAGATGAAAGGAAAAGATGTCAAATACCTAAGAGAAGAGGTCACATGCCCTTCTCTTTTACTTCCCCAAGGTATAAATTTTTGGGGGGCTTAGCCCAAATGACAAGATACTACTTCTACGAGACATGTCTTTTGATTCACCAGACATGTCTTTTGATTCACCCAACTTTTGATACTCTATCAAAACAATGGAGTTGGGATCATCCTCTAAAGTGATCAAATCCCTAGGTGTGCCCCCTAAAAGGACGATCCGATCACTTTTGTCACCCAAGATTGCATGAAACGCGAAGGGAGAGCATGACAATTGAAACCCTTACAATAAAAATAAATAAAAAGAGACCAACTTAAGTTTTTGATCTCCAAGATCCCCCCAAAGGTGTAAAGAGACATTGTGTATGGCCTCACAAACCCAACATACAAGTTCATTCTCCATAATAAATTGAAGTTCCTTCATTAATGATGAAAAGACGTCTGCAACAAACGTTTGCTACGATAAAGCATTAATAGTTTAAGATCATGTCTTGGGCATTCAATTGCTAAACAAGATGATGTTGAATGGCAAGGCACGGTGAAGAAATGATTAGTGCAAAGGGTTAAGAAAGCTAAAAATTTAAAAAGATGATTAAATGATGTTACTAGAGCGGATACGCAAAAAAAGGTGCAAGGTCTTTGATTTATGTTGCAGATCCACCAAAATGTGATCGAGCACAAAAAAAGGGGCCTGTGCCGACAAAAATGATGTCAAACATATAAAACAGCTTAGGGAAACAAGGAAAATAGATCAGAGGACTGGTAAACTGAAAAAAAAATGGAAATGAGACAAGAAATGATAAGTTAAAGATAGGAAGCCAGAGGCGTAAGAGACAACGAATTTCAAGTCGATGGTGCAATTTTAAGATCATTGGAAGGCAAAAGCGTCAAAAGGTAGCGTGCAAGCAGTGAATCAAACTGAGAGGGAGGAAGATGTAAAAATCTAAACAAAAGTTTGTTAATGCTACAAGATAAGCATTAGATCTGATAAATATGAATGAAAAATAAAACCTTGTACATAGGAGAGGAAACCATTAGGAAAAATGGACTCGCGGTCAGGCAGGCAAGCGGAGATGGGTTGAGAATGGGCATAAGGGCTAAATCATGCCAGATATGGGCACCAGATAATAGGGTGGAGACACTAAATGAAAATCTATATATATACATGTGAAATTCATGAAAACTTCAAAAAATAAAGGGATTAGAAGACTGAGAGTGCCAAAGTAAAAGACACTATAAAATAGAGATAAAAATAATAATTAAATGACGTGAAATAATATAATCTTTTGTCTTGTTTTTCAAATGCTGCTTCAAGTCGAGATGAAGAGGAAGCGTCCAATGTTGAGAGACGCTCTCTTAATCTTGTTGATGTTCTCTAAGATGAGTGATGTGTTACTGACCTTCCGAATAGCATAACATTACATGAGTCTTTTTTTATAATGGCTTGGGTTGCATTCAATTTGTAGATTTTTGGATGAGAAATCAAATCAATATGATTTATTTGAGGTATCAAGGGCTCTCGTCAATTAGGAGGCTTGGGAGGATAAGGAGAAGATAAGTGTTTCCACATGGTTGGTGAGGATGAAGAGGTACAAGAGTATAGGGAAATCAATGATTGAGGATTACCTTGGAAGAAATGGATCGACAAGATTAAAAGAGTACTTTTAAGTACCTTGCGGATATAGGAAAATCTTTGACCCATCTGACAAGTATAATGAACCCATACCTTATGGAGAAAAGAACAATGCCCAAGTACGCTTTTGGAGGAATGTGCAAGATTGAGGAGAGAAGCGTAACTCCACATCAAGTATTAGAGGAAGATCAATACCTCAACAAGGTAACGAAAGAGGACGAAGCCCAATACCTCAATGAGGTATTAGAGTTGGAGGAAGTCTAAAACATCTATGGGGTATTGAGTTGGATGAAACTGAAAACCTTGATGGGTTCTCGAAGTTGGACAAAGCGCGATACCTCAATGGGTTAGAGGACGAGTGAATCTCAGTACCTTGCGAGATATTCTAATTAGAGGAATCCCAATATGTTTTGTGGTATCAAAGTTGGATGATTCCTAATACCTCGATGGGGGTATCAGAGTTGGACAAAGCCTGATACCTAATGGGGTATCAAAGTTGGATTAATGTTGATATTTTTGGGGGTATTGGAGTTGGAGGAATCTCAATAACTTTCAACTTTATTAAAGTTGGATGAATTTCAATACCTTTTGTGGTATCAAATTTGGATGAAACTTGATACACATTGGGGTATTAGACTTGAACATAGCTTGATACCTTTGGGGTATTGAACTTGGACGAAGCCTAATACCTTGATGAGTTATCAAAGTTGGATTAAGCATGATACATGATTAACATTCATTTACTTAAGAGAGAAAATAAGAATAATTGGATGAATTAATTAAATAAATAGATAATATTATTAAATTAATAGATGGAAAAAGATGATGTCGTGTGATTAGCTAAAATGGTGATCCATAATTTCAGGTGTCTACAAAACCTTACAAATGTTTAAGTGTCAATTGAAATGAAACAAAAATTGCAAGGAAAAGAAGCTCACTAACAACCATAAAAAGTTTGCAACAAACATGTATCATAATTATTTTGGGCACAAATGCATGAGAGCAGCACAAATAAATCCATGTCTCATTCAACAAGGCTAACAAGGCTTACAAACATCTGAATGAAGAAAAAATTAAACAAGACAGATTAGAGGACACACTTTGATACTAATACAATATTGTTAACCTAAACAAAAGCCTATGATGACCGAATCACTAGCATACTGTTATAGTGGTTAACTACGACGATGGATCTCATTATTCTCTATCCTTGATGCAGTATATATTGACATCAATTAATGGTACCATAAATGAATATAAATGTAAAAAAAATTGGTTGTTTTATATTTTCTTTACTTGGGTAGAGCTGACAAAGACAATTGATTTTGTATGAACATGCAAGGACATCAAGGGACTACCTAAATATACTTGAGTGGTTGGACAAACATGTTGAGTAGCTAAAACATTGTAATGGCAGCAATTCAATGTCTCACTAGGCTCAAAACAAATAATGACAACCTAAAAGGAGCAATATGTTGAAAACCTATGAAGGCACCAAATTAAAAATCCCTTAACCAAATTGTGAAGCAAAGTTTTGCCTTATTGCTGATATCAAGGATGTAGGTATAAGGGAAAACAATGGAAAATGAAGGAGACATGGATTGGCACAAGTGGTCCTAGTAGATACAACAATTTCAGTCTAGGAATATTGTTAGGAGGTATAATGTGTTACTTATAAAACCCAATTGTATAGAAAGTGAACATAAGTCAACGCAATTGTGTAATATGAAGTGAGTTAAAAAAAAGTCATGTAATGAGAATTGAGTAACAAAAGGTAGTTGCAGACGACTTCTTACGACTAAATTTAAATTCAAGCATCAAAATATAGAAGCAAATAGATTACATAGATGAAAATTTAAATATGTTTTTGTTAACACTTAGTAATTTTTCTAATACGAATGATAGCTCTAGATGATGTTTGCTTTGATCGTTGCTCCCTATAAAATTTATGGGAACTAACATGTCTTTATTTGCTATTGTTTTGTGTCAAACTGACCGAAATGAAATTGTATGGATAATCAAAGGAGCCTAAAAAATTGGGTCTATCAATTCACTCATTCCAACACTTTCAAATGACTTTAGTATGTAACCAAAGTATCACCAAAATGATTTTTTTTTCCTAATTGCAATATTTCTAGGAGCAAAATAATAGATGACAAAAATAAATAAATAAATCAATATAATTCACGCTCTTTTAACAACTAGAACGAAATGTTTCAAAATATTAAATACTACTACCAAATTCCCTTCCCCCGTGTCTTTTGTTTCAAACTTGGATTTATTTAAACCCATCAACCATGGGAAGTTAATTTTTTTGCCATGTTCCCAACTTTTACTTTTAAAAAATCATATTTTTATTGTTCAACATTCAACTTAGTTGAGGACCCTTTCTCCATGAAGAGCCTCAGCAAATTCCATCAGCTATTTACTATTTACCCTCGAAGCATAACAAGTTTCCGTAAAGCCATATTTGAAATCCTTCATAACTATTTCCTTACAAAATTAAAAGATCCTCCTCTGATTCAATAAGGTACATTGTTTTTGTCAAAGTGGGAGTCTAGGCGCAAGTTTAAATTTGGGTGGGTAGGTTTCTGTATTGTGACATCCAACAAAAGTATAGAAAATGGGTAGTAAGACACCACCTTTACAGTTGATTTCAATTTCAAAAAGAGTATAACCTGAACAATAGAAAAGAGGAAAAAACATATCCATAAATTTGAGAGATAAAAGGAGCTTGCTGATCCAAATTATGATCCAATATAACGTCATGGAAAATGATATGACTTTGAAAGGAGAACCCTATCTCAATTAGCCATTGGATGTATAATCTCAAGGCTTTTAAAATGAAAAGAATAAATGATACTTATCGATATTACAAATCATATAATGACCCTGTATACATGATTTTATCATACTATCAAAGATCAAATAATTCAGTTGAAATAATAGCTGAAAATTAGTACCATTGAGCATCAATTCAAAAGATCGTAGTCATCCAAACGCTCATTGTATTGCAACATTTTCTTCCTGATGTTTGATGTGTCAACCCATGTAACAAAGTCTTCTAGTGGCCTTGTCACCAAAAATGCTGGATCTGTAACAGTATCTGGACCAACGCGGATATCTTAATAACAGCTAAAGAAAACTTTGTAAAATAGTTATTTTACACTAACATAAACTTACTATGAAGGCAACTAGATGACTAATCATATATACAATCCCCATAATTTATATCATGATTTCTTCAACCAGATTTAAGATGTGCCTTATTAAAACACATCTTATATATCAGGAAAAAATGTTACTGGTAAATTAAGAGTAAGAGATTTTCACATTTTCACAGCCCATATTAGTGAGCCTACAGATTTTCTGGAGGAAACTCCATAATAATTTTTGAATCGACATCATGGATCATACTCCATGATCCATCATCATGAAAACATAAGCAACAAATTGTGAAGAATGCAAAAACTAGACACTCTTAAATGAAGATCAAGATGCCCAGAAAATTGATTGCCTTGGGAGATGCAGACTAAGGTTGAAAAGAGGGGAGAAAGATAAGTAGGAACCTGAGACTTTAAAAAACTACCCTGGGCAGGAAAGTTGAAATTATATCAACAATCAGAAAAAAAAAAAATTAACAATATATCAATAAAAAATATAAAAATTTGATAGAAAGAAAGAAAAAGGTTCAAGCACATGATATGTGTAAAAGAAGAGTGTAAAAGGTGGGACAGAGAGGAAAACGGGCTGGGAAGAAAGCAAAAAATAAGAACAAAAGCATAAGAAAGAAATTGAGATGATAACAGAGAAAAAAAAATGTAGAGTTGTGAGACAAATCAAAAAGGTGAAGTAAGGAACAAACAGAAAAAGCTGGATAAAAAGTGGGATAAAAGGATGAAAAATGAAAAATGGAGATGGGGAAGCAAAGGTTAAGAAACATATATTATACAATGTCACTGGTAATTGGTAGCATATATTATACATTACAAATGTACATCAACCTCGTATTTTACAATGTCTATAACATATATAGATAAAATTTAGATAGAGGAAGGATACGGCCTTGTTCAATGTATGTCACAGCTTCCTTGAGGCTTTCGCAAAAATGTAACCTTACAAGTACAGTAGCCAGTCGACGCCTGCAGAAAAACATCCCATGCAAAATGATTCATCTTGAAGCAAGCTTGAAAGTGTGCTCTATAAAGCAAGTTAATTTTACCCAACAAACTCAAAGCAAAGTTTTACAGTTATATTACAACACCCTATAAAGGAACTAGTTTTACCAATTATACCTGCAGAAGGAAGAAACTGACAACTTGTCACACAGAGCCAAGCTCTTCTTTGTTGGAATCACTCCAATATTATATCTGAAGAATTAATACAAAGATTCCAACATCAAAAACTTCAAGCATAAAATAACTCAAAAACCTAAGAAACCAATAGGTTATTGATGTTAAAAGGACATGGCATTGTAAAGGATAACTTTGACAATAATTGTTTCAGTTCCTGTGTTTAAACATTTAATCATTTAAAAAGCACAAAAAGCATTAGCTGGATTGTTTATTAAAATAGAGATATTTTACCGTGAAACTTGCTGCATTCAACAACGAGATTAGATTTTCAAAGGGTTAAGAGATTCTACACTATTCAAAGGGACATTTCTGATAATAAGCCGATCCAACATTTGCAATAAGAGACTGTATTCCAGTATTAAAGTGGTCATATTGCATGTATATGAGAGTTACGAGGAAGGTTGGCATGAAGGAAGAAGAAAATGTGTGTATCCTCAAATGACCAAAAATAGGTCAGGGGGACTAAACAAGTACATTCTATTACAATATAGAAGTACTAGGATAGAGAAGACCCTACGTCATAACTGGTATATCCAAGGCTATTAATACATATGCTTCAATAAATATTTATCAAATGATCATTTTCTCATGCTAAAGCTTCAACATTTGCATTGAATGATTATGATATTTGATTTATTATCATTATCAAGGCTTCAGCTATGAATTACTCAATTTAACACATTAGAGTCACTCTAGACAGTCTAGTGTTAGCCATGCACTGAGCAATGACAAATTGTAGGTGATGATAAAATATTAAAATGTTAAATAGATGCCATATGTTAAATGCATTACACGTGGTGTTCAAGGATGTGGATGCACAGATGATGGCATGAAAAAGATGGTCTAATCACAATGGGCGCTTTCTTGCTCACAACAGTTTCTTCATTGAAATTAATGTAGCATGATACATATTAGAAACAGACCACGTTATTATAAAATATGAACAAATCAAGTAAGACTCTAAAATGAATCCTCACAGTTTTTCTAGAAGACGATCAGTCATCTCAACTCGAAAATGGTCTTTGGGATCAACTTGCTTCAATATGTTTACAAGCTTGGTGACCACTCCGCACAATACTGAGTATCTGAAATGACAAAACGAAAAGCTTTTTATCAAAGTAAATAGAAAACTTGTACAAGAACTTGTTTTAGTTCAAATATCATCTCCTCCCTAAGTATCAGGTTGGATAATATTTGCCTTTAAAAATCACAAAATATTCAAAAATTGCAAATAGCTATCCTATGCATGAATAAAGTCCTGAATTAAGTTAGAAATATGATGTATAACTTTTTTCTCTGTTGATATTCTCAGTATCATATGCAGTCAATCACAAATTAGCATGACGATAAATCACAATGTCTTTCAAGATCCTTATATCTAAAAGCAGCTGCTCAGTCAGACAAAGTAACAATTAGAAAGAGAGATATGAAACATTTGAAGATAATGCTGTAAATGGTTTTGGCTGTATCAATCAACATCTAGTGCTCCAAATTTTAAAAAATTATCATTTTGTAGAAAACCATATTATACTTGCACAAGAAAGTTAAACCCTTCTTTCTGGATTTGATATCCCTTGAATTGCCTATAGGTCCAAATAATACATGACAGCTAATGGATTCTACAATAATCATGATTTGATATGAAATATCAAGCATCCTATTCATATACAAAAAGCAAAGACAATACCAATGGAGATGACTCGAAACAAAAAAATGATATAATTTGCAACTCTGAAATGTATCTGACATGAACTTCAGGAAATATATTGGACCATATCCTGCAAATTGGGAATTGTGAAGTACATAATCCTTAAAACCTATCTGCATTTTAGTTTGCAGTCTGTTCTATACTACAAGTATCTAATATTGTTGTACTCCTACCAAAATGACCCAATTCATAATCATTACTCACACCAGTTCACCCCGTTTCAATCTTTTTGAGTGCTGTTTGTCATTTTTGTGCCCGATTATGTCTGGAACTGTAAGTTCTATGAATCTCATTATTAACATCAAAATGCAGGTACAAACTTGAAACAGGAAATTTGGAAGAAATTGATGAAGTTTGAAGCCTAAAAACCAAAATGGTACAAAATGCTAGAGAAGAGAATCAGTGTGACAAAGTCCCAAGTGTACAAAGCACCAAAAAACTCGGCCAATGTGCCTAGTATCAAATATTCAACTCTGTGCAATTTTGAAATAAAGATCACAGCAAAAAGGGGTTTTCCAATCTGAACGCATTATTGTAATTGAATTTTGGCAAAGTAGACAGATTCAAATGGTATGAAAAACTCTGCCACCATGCCAGCCAAAAAGGCAAAGTAGCCAGATACGCCCATGCCTCACCCCAGGCGCACATACCAACGTATCCAATACAGATACAGCTTGGATACGCGTTGGATACCATATCCACACGTGCCCAAAAAAAATTAATTTTCCGGTCAAGTTGGATACTTTGTGATTTGATTTTTAAAAAGTTTGACATGAACCTTCCTAAACTTAATTTAGAAAACTTCATTCTTGCAGAATTTTATTTTATTTTTCTGCTTCTTTTTGTGAAATTTTATTTTAGAAGTTACAATTATTATTGTTTATCTAGTTCTTTATATTTAAACTTTTTATTTTTTATATATTTCGATATTTTTCTTTTTTGATTAATATTTAAATTTTACTTTGTTTTATCTTAGTTTAGATTTAAATGACATTATTGTTAAAATTGTTTATTTAATTATCTGTCCTGGTTTGTATATTTTTTTGTATATAGTAATTTTTTAAATAAACTTAAAATTATTTATGTAGCAAATATGTGTCTATGTTGATTTTAAAGTAATGAAAATCTCCTCTAATAACTTAAAAAATCGAGTTAAATATGTATGTCTATTTTATAAATGTCGTATCCAGCCATATCCATATTAAAGGTCTTCAAAATGCATCAGTACCCAATACCATATCCATGTCCAGGCAACTTTGCAAAGAGGTTTAATGGAAATGGAAGGAAACTAAGTGTTTTAGGCTTAATTAAAAGCACACTTTTCATACCAAAAGCCAAAAACATGAAAAGTGAGTGTGCACTGGTAGCACTTAAAGTGAAAAATTAGCTTACCCAATAAAAGGGAAAAATGAACTTAAAAGGCCTGTTGAGTTCCAGGCATGCCAGCAAACTTTTGGTACCATTCAGCAAAAGTGTACCAAAGTGCAAAGGCACCAACAGAATGGCTTAGGCCTTTAAACTTGCAAAATAAAAAATTAAAAAAAGAAAATATATGCCACAACGGCAGGCCTACACACGGGGAAAGAAACGAAAGTTCTGAGCTATATTCCTTCTCCCTTTATTTGACAAAGGATATGTCCCATTTCGCGTATCCAGGATTATTTTCAATGATTTGGGGTCTCCTCGGGAGTTTCTCCTCAGATTTTGTCATCCCACCCCTTCATAGAGACGAGTAAGCTAAGTTACCGGGTTCGGCTATATAGGCCCCCGTATTGCCCAAATACGGTTCTGGTTCGTGGTTCGTATACGGTTCGAGTTCGGTTCGGTGACTGGCTTTGGCAAAATTTATCTAATGTTTTGGCCTCCTGCTGCTGACATGCCGCAGCCCTAGGTTATCAGATTCACATAATTTCGGCTATGATGTTCGAAATTTGGCGGACTGAAAAAGAAGACCTAAAATATTCGCTGTATTTCACCCAAATATTCGTACGGAGTAGTGCTTAGGGTTTTTAATTGAAATATATTTAAAAATAATAGTCTCTGAGTCCAACGTGGTGCGTGAGGTTGCAAGTTCAGACATTTCAGGAGAACTTGGGGTTGCATGAAATTTTGAGATCCCGTTTTGGCTTTTTAAAGAAATTCAATGAGATTTTTTTCCCGACTTTTTATGCCCGGAGCATTCCTCAATCTGGAGCCTGTGCCTTTTGTTCGACGCCTGAGCCTTAAGCGTGGGAAATCCTTCACTATCGTTCCAACGCAGCTCTACTAAAACTTAATATATTTAAGGGATATGTTTTAATTGTTTTTGTACTAACGAACCCAAACCCCTTTTCAAAATTTTGCCATACTGGCGTACCGGTTCTGTGAACCCGAACCGGTAAGCTAGCGAGTAAGTCATCCTTTTTTAGTTACTTCCATTTTCTAGGTTTTAATATTAAAGCCCTTGTGAAATAGGATGTGTTTCTTCAATTTTTAAGAAGATTCTGATAAAAATGGTACCCCCTAAGGCTACTTGATGCAGCACTGTATGCAGATCAAATGAACAACCAACAACAAGCATACAATCACAAATGAAGCACAGAGGAAGAAAATAATGAAGAAATAGAAACAAAACATTTGATTATTCAATTGCAGAAGATTGCACAGATGGGCCCTTTACAAAACAATGGAACCCATCATTGTGAATGTCTAGCCTCTGCAGGGACTCTACGTTGTCAAGTTTCAAGCAAGATGACTGGAGTCCGAAAAAAAATTAATCTTCTATATTGCATTAATCACACAACTGTTGAAACTTCAAATGCAAAAACATATCAAATAAAGATAATTACACCGTCAAATCAGTTTCTCACTCCTTTGAAAAATTTAACAGGAAACCTCTACAAAGTGTTCATCTAACAACTGCAAAGAAATTCACTGTATATTACATTCTTCTATCTTGCTCCTATCTTTATACTAATCAACTAAAAATCTAATCTTCCAAAAAGCATCCTTATCTCTTACAAGAGATGAGTTAGAAAGATATGTCTAAGTCATCAGTGGTTAAAAGTGAAATGCAAGATAGAATAACTTGAACCACTTTCCAACATGTTCACACTGAACCTGTGCAGAAGTTTCTGTCATAGCTAAAAACTCAACACACGTCACAATCTACCTCCACCCAAACAACATAAAAATTCCTACTTCAACATTGGTCGATCCTTCCTCATAATTGCTAGCTTTTCTCTTTGGAAGCACCCACTTAAGAAGTTAATTGTGGCATAAGGCCCACTAGTGTTGTGCAATTTTCTTTGTTGCAAAATTTTGTATCAGATTATGTTTATGATGTTTTGTACTCTATAGTGATCACATTGGATACCAACACATTTACATATGAGACATGTTATTATTTTATGATTGAACTATTATATCTTTTCAGCTTCATAGTCTTCATTATTATTATGAGATGTTAGTTACTTTAACTATGATGGTTCAGTGTTATTGATTGGTTGATGCTTAATTATGGTTTGATCATGCTTCTTTTGTATCATCCTAATCATGCCATAATAGAGAAACATTATTGAGATGTGGTATTGTTGTGACCTTTTCACACATCGCCCCATTGCAAATGGGGACCCCCTCTTTTCCTGCTTTTTGCGTTGGTTAGTTTAGGGTTTTGGCAGCATAGTGGTCAATTTTGAGTTTCCCGTGCCCGAGCCTCGAAATTTTGATCATGCCTATTGTCATTTAGGGTTTTTTGAAGTTATGGGATCAAGCACGTAAGGTTGAGATTTTAAATGATCCTAATTTTGTCAAGTGTAGACCTTTTGAGCATTAACGAATTTTTGAACGTCCACATTGATGATTTTAAAGTGCTAAGGTATTTTAAGACCTTTTGGAGTTGTTTTCTCACTCCTAGGAAGTTATCCAGTTGATTTTGCACTTTATCCCAATAGGTTTCCTTATTTTTCACTCAAATATTTGGTAAATTTGCCCAAGTCCAGATGAGCTTTATTGAGTTTTGAAATTTCCTAGTGGTTTTGAATGGAAAAATCATCATTTTCCGGATGAAAATCCATATTCTAAGGGTTAAAAGGTCAAAATTCCACACTAGAGGTGCTTTTCCCCTCATATTCCTGACTACCCATGATTTTCACCCACTCAAATCCAAGCTAGACATGGATTTCCCTTGGAATCCAAACTTGCCCCATTTTTCCACCATTGAGAATCCATGCTAGGGTCGATTTTGGGGGGGATACTTTAATTTTGACTAAGTGTTGGGATTTTATCCTGACTACCTTCGTTTTTCCACTGGGAATATGGATAAGGTTGCGGATGACGTTTGTGATGATTCCATACCTGAATCGATTTTCCACCAAGGCCTTTTGTGACAAGATTTTGTGGATTTTTATGCGGATCTTCATTCCAGACCCTAGGCGATTTTCCACTAAGAGTGATTTTGATGATTTTGTGTCCAGATGAATATCCAAACTAGGGTCGATTTTTCCCCTAGACCCATTTTTGTGCAAGTTGATGAATTTTGATAGGGATTTTTATCCCTACTTGGATCGATTTTCCCTAAGGGGGTATTTTAATGATTTTTTTTTAATGATTTTTATTGGGATTTTTATCCCAAGTTAAATCGATTTTCCCCCATTGGCCATTTTTTATTTTAATTTTGAAATATTTTAATAAATGAGCCTCATTTAATTGTTTTTTAATGAAAAGCAACGATTATTTAAAAATTAAAAACAATTAATAAATGATTTGCAATGAGCATTAAATGAATTTTACCTTCTAGAAGCAAATCGATTTTCGCCAAGCAAGTATAAGAACAAGTATTTTTATCCCACATTGCTTGTGTGGTGAAAGTTGATGGTGAAAGCAAATTTAAAAGGAGAGATCCGAGCATTATTTTATTATTATATTTGCCAAGTGTATGCTTACAAGGGCTATTTTTCCTCTAGCTGGCGATTTTTGGTGTGGTGTCAAATTGACACATTAGGTTGAAGATTGCTTTGTTGCCCATTTTTCTTCATTTCCAGGGCGGTTTTTATTGGCTGCCATTGGAGTGAATTTGCCACAGATTTTCAGACTTGGGCGATTTTTGGTGAAGGTGGCGATTTTCTAGAGGGGGGCGATTTTATGTTTGGGAGGTTATACCTCCAAATTTGGGTGATTTTCCTCTTTAGTGTATGCCGCCATTGTTGCAAGCTTGCTGATATTTTTTCTCAGACCTGATATATTCACCATTGCTGAAGATTTTTACCTCCATTGATGGCTGGAAATTCGATTTTCAGACCTACATTTTATTTCCAGCTCATTTGTGCCTAAGGCGATTTTGCCTAAAGGCTGATTGGAGTTGTTTTCAGTCAATTTTCAGAGCTATTCATCACTGTTGCAGGTCTGAAAACTCCATTATAGGAGGGCTGTCCTCAGAAATCTTCATTTTCCAGCCACCTACCCACTTTGGCGATTTTGCTTGGAGCTCATTCCTTAGTCATTTTTTGATCATTTTTAGGGATTTTCACTACTTTGCAAGGTGCTGGTAAGTCTGAAGTAATTAATTTTCAGACTTGTCCTCAAAAACTTTATTTTCACCAGCCATACTTACATTCCTAGATATGATTGCTTTCATCATTAAGGGTGATTTTCATCAAGTTTGTGCACATTTGGGTGAATGCAACATGTTTTTAGAGATTAATTTGTGAAGTTGCAGGTTGTCTTCAGATTTGCTGGCAGCCATTGTTGACTTTGGAAGGTGTCTTCAAACTTAGTTTTGTGTGAAAACACAACCTTTCAAACCTTTCTTTAGTCATTGTTGATCCGGTATACTCCTTTGCACTCTAATTTAAACATAATTTTTAAGTATAAGGAGGTGTTATACCCTAACCTTGTCACATTTTTGCATTCAATTGTTGAAAGCTATTTGAAATGTGGATTATTTTCCTGATTTCCATACCCAAATTAGTCTAAATCATTAGGAAATCAGAATTTTTGTCAGGAATATTTCCTTAAGTTCTAACTTCTAGCTTCGTACAGATGCGATCTCGAAGTCCAGACTCAAGGAGAAAGAACTGTTGTTGTGTAGTTAGGTCGGATCCCTTCTAGGGCCGATCTAGTGCACAAAATGCCAAGTGGCCTATCGGCCTTGGCATTTGGATATCTCAGTTGTATGAGTCTAATTGGGGGCAGGCCCTATTTGGGCAAACCACTTATGTGTAACTTGTGATTAAGTTAAATGTAACTTGCAACTAAGGGAGACTCACATGTAACTTGTAATATATAGGTCTGACCCTATCCTTGGCACCAAAAGTATATGGCCGACTTGAGGTCTATTAGGAGGTACTGATTCATATATATGCAAGGCCATGATTGCATCAATAGATATGAATTCAATAACATTAAGGACATGTAGTGTGCTTGGGGGTGACGATAAGAGATTATCGTCTATGGTTGGGAAGGCAACAGATCTGATGTTTGCTTGTGGTTAACGAGCACTACCATAAAATCAACATGGTATCAGAGCGGGTTCCTTCTATAGAGCCTAACCGCTTGAAGGTAGATCCTATGCTTTTGAGAGAATTCAATCAAAGTAATTTGCAGACTGAGAAATCTAGGTGCAGGCAAAAGTCGATTATCGAGCCTCTCAACTCAGTCATGAGCATCGCATATGCTCTGCGGCGAGTAAGGACCGTTGAGGTGCCGATGATTGCCATAGATCTGTCATTAGTGCTCAATGACAAATTCAATCCGATGCCTTGGTGTTGAAAGTCACCAAGCCTGGTATCGAAATGCTGACGGTAAGTGGAGTCGCTATGGACATCTCTGTCCATTTAACATTCTATATTCGAATTCGAATTCGGGAAGGAGAACATGTTGTGGAGGATTCTCTTCGGCAATCGTAACATTTTACTAGCAAATGAAAGTGACGGAGATCACTCGCTTCAAGACGCTCGTGGCTAGAGACATCGACAAGGTGGCAGCAAGCATTCTGAGGATTCAACGAACCGACGCGAGTCGCTACGCATGATATCGACTGCTTAGTGTAATGGAAGGTTGAGATCGAGCAGCAGAATAGTGGCGAGTTTTGTGATGATCACATTAAGCCGTACACAAATGTGAAATTCGTGCATATGGGGACAAAAGTGAATGGAGGCACCTAACGATCAGGAATGGTGGAGAAGGCCTCCGTGCAATAATGCCTTGCAACAGCTCTCACATCATCCTAGAAGCTTCGAGAGTCACATGAAGCATTTGTTTCGCTGAAGCCTGCATAGGCATCAAATGATATTGCAATTGAAGGTCCAATTATGCAAGTTCTTACTTATATCGCTCTTGAAGATCATCTGAAGTTTGTCCTAGGATGGGCACTGCAGCTTAGCATTCTGGCACACCCTGCTACAAGTGGATTTTTGTCGCATTTATGTGGTTGGTCCATCACTTTGTTGTGGATGGTATTAAAGGCAGTTCTTCAGATGATGCTTCAGCTATGCTCGGAGTAGATATTGTGGACAGATGATGAGTGATGGCAAGGGCCAAAGGCCACACAGCCATTAGATCATCACTAGGTGCTTTGGTGTGATCAATCCAAGTGAATGGAAATTCCATTGCTAAGCAAAATTATAAAAGATAAGTACTCTTTATGTTTGAATAATGCTACATCATTGAATAGTGAATCATGCATTGACATTTCCCCTGACTATCATTATCTCTCTCTGAAATGCTTCCAGGACGAATCAAAGATTGCATTCGAGGAAGGAAGATTGCTTGCATTTCTTCGCAAAGGAAGAATCAGCATTCAGAGGCAATCTGACATATCATCAGAAGTAACCTTGGACGAAGAGATCAGAAGGTTGATATCTGCTTCAAAGGGAGCTTGACATTTCAGCTTCAGAGGGAGCCTGACATTCGAGCTTCAGAGGGAGCCTCGTCATCATGAAGATTTGGTTAATGCATTTTTCTTTGTGATTTGGTTAATGCATTTTTCTTTGTGATGGAGAAATTTGAGGTGACAGCCCTTGTTAATGAGTTTTTCTCTGTGAGGGAGAAGATCAAGGTGCAATCCCTTGTTAATGAGTTCTTCTCTGTGAGGGAGACGTTCGAGGTGCAATCCCTTGTTGATGCATTCTTCTATGGGAGAAGTCTGAGGTTAAAGCCCTCATTCCACCCTCTGCGAGTAGGTATGGTGAATCCACCCTCTGCGAGTAGGCATGGTGGAGATGCATTCTTCTCTAGGAGAAGTCTGAGGTTAACACCCTCGTTCCACCCTCTGCGAGTAGGTATGGTGGATCCACCCTCTGTGAGTAGGCATGGTGGACATGCATTCTTCTCTGGGAGAAGTCTGAGGTTAGAGCCCTCGTTCCACCCTCTGCGAGTAGGCATGGTGGTTAATGCACCCTTCTCTGGGAGAAGGTTGAGGAGAAAGCCCTCTTCCACCCTCTGTGAGTAGGCATGGTGAGCCCACCCTCTGCGAGTAGGTATGGTGGGTATCATGGAAGAAATTCAATGATGTGCTTGTTCACCCTCCTGGAGTAGCTATGGTGAACGTATTATTCATGGAGTAGCCATGGTGGTAGTCACTATGTGACTTGGTTATTCAGAAGGAATCCTCCCTAGCTAAGAGGGAGTGTTGTGTAGCTAGGTCGGATCCCTTATTGGGCCGACCTAGCGCACAAAATGCCAAGTGGCCTGTCGGCCTTGGTATTTGGACATCTCAGTTGTATGAGTCTAATTTGGGGCAGGCCCTATTTGGGCAAACCACTTATGTGTAACTTGTGATTAAGTTAAATGTAACTTGCAATTAAGGGAGACTCATATGTAACTTGTAATATATAGGTCTGACCCTATCCTTAGCGCCAAAAGTATATGGCCGACTTGAGGTCTATTAGGAGGTACTGATTCATATATATGCAAGGTCATGATTGCATCAATAGATATGAATTCAAAAACATGAAGGACATGTAGCGTGCTCGGGGGTGACGATAAGAGCTTATTGTCTATGGTTGGGAATGCAATAGATCTGATGTTTGTCTGTGGTTAACGAGCACTACTATAAAATCAACAAAAACAGAAGATAGTTGAGATTGGATTCTATCCAAAATCCAAGATGTCATCCAGATGGAAGGAGATTACAGACACGAACATGCATTTCCTGAACATGAACCAGATGCGACAACGTATGTTTGGAATTGGAAGCCAGATTCCTTTCTCAGCCTATGTGAACATTATGAAGAGTGGCATTTATCAAGCCGCTGGATTTCCGCAATCCATACAGTGCAGTGAGCTTATCCTGGAGTGTGCACGATGTTATGATCCTGGCTCCCAAATGATCAAGACTCCTAAGGGTGCCATCATTGCCTACCTTGCTAAGGATGCAATTGCTGAGGTGTTTGGAATTCCACGAGGAACAGACATGAAAGATATAACCAAGGATGAATATGAAGACCGATATAAGAAGATGATGGATGCATGCAAGACCATAGTAAACAAGGAGTGGATGATCGAGCCTAGGCCTCATCATTCCAAGGCTCCCAAGACACTCGTGCACAAACTTCAAAGAGGAATATACTGATTTTGTTTCCTGCTTAACCGAGTGATGGGAATGCCGCAAGGTGCAATATTCGATGGATGGATGGATGTTCTATTTCATCCAGGATTGTCTAAAAGGAACATTGATAAATTGGTCTAGAATCATAAGCGACAATCTAGACTTTCAGCTAAGGAATGTGGAGCGGTCCAGGTCATTCGCCATGGCTTCCTATTTGGTGTACCTGCTTGCACGATTTATTACATACAAGGGATTGATATGCAGAGGTGAAGTCGGGAATGGACAAGGACAATTCAAAAGTTATGAGTGCTATCCACAGCTGAACATGTATCAAATTGAAGATTATAAGAGAGTGAATGATGTATTCACAATGTACATAACACGAATGTTGCAAGGTGGAGTCCACAGGAGGTTGTCCAACGAGGAAACGGAGCTGATAGAAAAATATGGATCGTGGTATATACAGTTTCCCACTTTCACATACCTTAGGATTCATGGATTTCAATCCGAACACTACAGGCTTCCTAGGTATCCTTCTGACGGAGTGATCTTGTTGGAAGTGGTGAGACAACTTCTGGAGTTTGATTCTATCCAAAAGGAAAAGCACAGAATGGGCATGTCATTTCCTATTTCAGTTGGAAAGACATTGGAGGTTTGTCAGTCTGCCTTAGCAGCTAGCACAGCAAGTGAGGAACTTGCATTCTATCGATTTGCAACATACAAGAAAAGAGAAAGATTTGATCCAGATAAGAAAGTTGGAAGGATCAGGGGAGAAAAGTTCATCCATAAGGTAGACATAGAAGATTATTGGGCCAACCTGATGGACGAGCAAGCAGTAAAGAGAAGAATGTGATCTAGAATATCAGTGGATTTCATGAGGAAGTGTGGATTTTTTCTCATTCCTGACCAAGTGTTAGATGACAGGGATCATATGCATACACAATATGAAAATGAAATGCAGAAGGCGATTCTATTGCCTAATTGGTCAGAAACAGAAGAAATAGATTTGAATGTATTGATGAGAGAGGTCTTGAGTTTCTCCCGAGCATGGGTGGATATTCAAATGAACAAGTTAGTTCATATGGGTGTCACCTTCACTTATGAAAAGATGAAACAGGAAGAATCCACTTCCGAAGATGATCAGAGGACTATCAGTGATATCAGGATTCATGTGGATGAAGAGAGTCAAGCTCCTAAGAGAAGGAAGGACACACCAAGAGAAGTCAAGGCTAGAGGGAAGAAGATTGAGGAGGTCAAGAAGAAGAAACAAAAGACTACCATTCCTTCACCTATCATTCCTTCACCATCCCTCAGTGTCTCATTAATCAAGGAAGTTGAAATGCCAGAACAAAACAAGGGAACTGAGCAATGTTCCAACACAGTGATACTACCAGAGAATATTCAAGATTTACATGCCACAACGACATCTACTCCACCTAATGAGGATGATGATCAACAGAGATCCCCTACCATCCTTTTGGAGGTTAGTTTGGTAAAGAATGTATGTGATTTGACCAGGAATAATCCTGATGATGATGATGATGATGATGATGATGTTATCTCGGCATTGAGAGAGCTTGATCGAGATATGTGTCTCGATGATGGTATGGAGATGGCCGCTATTCCTGATTGGTTGATGAAGAGTATGGAGAAAAGTAAGAAAATGATAGAGGCACAACCTATTGACGACATTGATGTCTACTTAGCTAGGAGCAATAAGGAGCCAAAGCCTAAGAGAGCTAAGATTTTGTCACACATAGCTAGAGATGAGACAAGAATGCAGATTGCGCAGGTGGTTGTTCCTATTGCAGGTGTAACGGCAGAGATTGTTACTCCCATGGATTTCCAGATTACTTCAGTCACCCTCGGCCGTACTACAAGAGAGCAAGAATTTCAGGAGGTTGGTGATAACCTTAGGGCAATCAATGCAAGATTGGATAGAGAAATTGAAGAAAAAGAGAAGTACAAAGAAGAGAATATCAGACTTCGAGAGTACATTGCAGGGATAAGGCATGAGAATCCCACCCTTATTTCCCCTATTGCAATTGATCGTGGACTACATTCACATTATGAGGCAACGAGAGATACACTCTTGGAGGTGGAGAAATGGATTGAGAATACAAAGAGACAAGCAGATTATTTCCATACTCAGTTTGTCCAGGCATTTGACAAGACAACAGGGCTAATATTCAGAATACAATATTTTGGAGGAGTTTGGGAAGAATTCAGACCTATTCAGGAGAAGACTATTCCACGCCTCAAAGCTTTGAAGAAGATTCCTAGGTCAACGTTGGTTAGGGAGAATGTTGTGCACAGTGGAGATAGATACGATTTCCATGGCTGGTATTGTTCATTGGCCATGAAGAAATCAACTTATGAGAGCGCACAGCTGAGTTGTATAGAGATGGAAGGATCAATTCATGATATTCAGTTAAAGATCCTTGCCTCACTTGAGGAGTTATTGGGGGTTGATGTCTGTGAGGCTAGTGTTTTACACTTAGCAGGATTAAGAGACAAAATGAAATTCATGTATTTTAATCAGTTGGACTCTTTGAAGAAGAGTCAAATAGATGATTTGGTCTCTTCGTTGATCCATGTTCATAGTTCGCAGAAGCTCATACCAGATTGGGAGAACACTTTGGATGCTTGCTCAGATGCATTGGACGTGATTGATTTACAACAGGATACCTTACCCAGCATTTCCATGGAGAAATTAGATTCTGTATTGGCTCGATTCTTGGAGCATGCTAGGAGAGACAGAGAGATGCAGGACAAAATCTTCTAGAAGATTCCCTATTTGATGACTAGGTATCTTTCTATTGGGAAAATTCCTTCTCCAAGCTCCAAGTGTGCCCAACTTCACGAAGTCATGGAATGAACGAAATTTGGCTAAGTATGAAAAATTTCCTCCTCTCCCTCTAGGATGCAGTCAAGCACTCAAGACATGGAAATTTGGCTAAGGCATTAAGAATTCCTCCTACCTGTCTCATGTGCGCCCTAGAAAGAATCCTTCACAATGTAGAATTAATGCCCAAACTCAAAATCCTCCTACTTATATGCACCCAAGACAAGGAGTAACATGAAGGACAAATTTTGAACGCTAAAAAAAAGGAATATTTTCATTAATGAGGCGTGGCACACAAGACATAGTGGAATTTGCTATTTTGAACAAGGTATGACAAGTGGAGTCCACTAGAACGACAAGTCAACTCTCCCTCAACAATAGAAACACGAAATGTGTTTTGGAAAGAATTAATGAATTGCTAAAAATACCCTGTTGTGACGTTTTCACACATCGCTCCATTGCAAATAGGGACCCCCTTCTTTTTAGGCCCTCCCGGTCTTTTGGCTTGCATTTTTGGGGTCTTTTCGCAGCAATTTCGTCTTTCTCCTCTTTGCAAGTGTTTGGGGGTCATTTTGGTCAAGTCTGCCTTTCGTTTGAGCAAATTTGGCCAAGTCTGGGACTCGTTTTGTGAATTTTAGGGTTTTTTTTTGCCTTCTGTCCTAGATTTTAGGGGTTTCTGTTAGGGTTTTGGAAAAACTGAACATACAACTAGAATTAGGACCCTTCAAGGAACCTCCCAGTAAAATTTGAGCCAAAACGGAGCAATTTTCTATTTTTAGAAAGTTTCTATTTTTTAAGGATTTTACTGAGTCCCGGATTGGTCTAATTTTGCCAAAAATTAAACTTACTATTTTTAGTAAGTTCTATTTTTAGTAAGTTTCTATTTTTAGTAAGTGCTTTTCTGACCTATTTTGCCCAAACCTTGACATTTTGAAACACTTACTATTTGGGAAAATCTATTTTTGGCAGGATCTTCACAGGAAAACACTGAAAGCTGAATATCTCTGAAGAAGCTGAAGACTGAACGTTCCTGAAGACCATTTCTAAATCCGGAAGAGTCAGAAGGCAGACAATTTGGGTCAAAAAATGGTTAAGTTTGGAACTCCTATTCCAGAAGAGGAAAGCATGCAAAATCATCCAAGTCCAGAAATTCACATCAATCCACCAGTGTCATCCTGATCCAAAAATGGCCTGAAATTTGACTGTCTGGAAATTTGGAAGATCTTCCAAAATCCAGAATTTGCATTATGATTCCTATGGACCTGAAACCACTCTCAACCATCCTGACAATATATATATGAAATATAACTTAAAGTATAAGAAAGGAAAAACATAAATGTTATATTTCATATCTATATCCTGATGAAGAGCCTGGAACTTGTGAAAAAAAATCCATGTATCCATGGACAAAGCCAAAATGCGCCCAAGTCAAGGCTAGGGCGCTAAAACCAAGAATGAATTCACAAGTGGAAAAATCCACCTCTCCATGGACATGTTGAAAATGCGCCCAAGTCAGGGCTGGGGCGCTAAAACCAAGAATGAATTCACAAGTGAAAAAATCCATGTATCCATGGAAAAAGCCAAAATGCGCCCAAGTCAGGGCTGGGGCGCTAAAACCAAGAATGAATTCACAAGTGGAAAAATCCACCTCTCCATGGACATGCTCCATCCAATGAACTGGCTCCTAAATTTTAGGAGGATCCATATAAATAGGGATGTTGAAAAGTAGACATGGACAATTCACAAAGTAATGGAAATTCCTTCCTTCAGGACATAATTCCAGGAAAGGTGAAAAATTGACTAAGTGTTGGAAATTCCTTCCTTCATGACAGAGTTCCTAAAAAAGGTGAAAATTTGGCTAAGTGTTGGAAATTCCTTCCTTCACGACGGAATTCTTGGAAATGTGAAAATTTGGCATAGTGTTGGAAATTCCTTCCTTCAAGACAGAATTCCAGGAAAGATGAAAATTTGGCTAAGTATTGGAAATTCGTTCCTTTGGGACAAAATTCCAAGCAAGGAAAAAATACACCCAAGGATGAATTGAACATAAAATTTCTAAGGCAAGGAAGGAATCAGGGATGAACTGAACAAGAAATTTCCCCTCCAGGAAAAATTTGAAAAATCCATTCTCGGGCATCAAATCACATCCAAATTTCAAAAGTTTTACAGATTTGGATTCGTAGGAGAATTTTCTCTCTCCTGGACCGTGGAACCCTAATTTGGAAATTTTCCTAAAAAATAGGAAATGTGCAGAATTGATGAAAAACCTTCTTCAAGCAAGGAAAGTTGAGGAGACTTCAAGAAAATTCTTCCTGAATCAAATTTTCCCCCTCCAACAATTCCAGATGTGCAGGAGCGGATATACGACGGCAGAGTCCATTTGCATGGCGAGGATGTATTAAACGCATGGCAGTATGGTGGCGCATTCATTGTCGGAATATTTGACCAAACGGCAACCTGGTCATTGCATGTTGAATTTATGGCAGATTCCTTTTGCATGTAGCCGCCGCGTGTGGAAATGATGGAGCATTTATGACATAATGTGGTGATTTTTGCATGGATGAATATTCAACGCATGTTGGGCGAATTTGAAGGAGGTGGTGCATTTAATGCACAATGGATGCTATTTTGGGTACTTTTGAATTAATTGTATATGGGCATGATGGGTTATTAATTGGAGATCCCCACCTTGTTGCATCATGTGTGGAGAATCTTTTGGGCAAACCCTAATTAGGGTTTTGCATGTAGCCAGGGCTTGAAGCCTATATAAGGGGTGACCCCCCTCATTTGTAAAAGGAGGGAGCTTTCTATGAAATTGTTGCAATAAGTTTTTGAGAAAATAATAGTGAAACATTGTTCTCTGAAGGTGTCCACTTGAGTTATTTTTTCAAAACTTGCATGGTTTCACCTTCCTCACTTAGATTAGAAGTAGTAAAGTGCTTTGATTTCAATGGAGAATGTAATGGTGTCTGATGAATTTCCATGGTTCATACTTTTTGTATCTTGCTGATTGTAAGTTGCAGTGTAAAGTTAGCCTGAGCCACTAAACTTGTGCTAAGTTCAATTGTGGACAGTCGTTTGGATTGCGTCATTTTGGGTATTCAAATGCACTTTCTCAATTTGAAAATCCTTCAATATCCTCAGAAGATTGCACCGGTTCTTGTGGAGTTGTAGTTGAACTTGGCAAAAGAGCTTGGTTTATTTGAAATTTGTCCACCAGAGCACTATTCATTGTTATCACTGCCCTTAGGAGTAGATTTAGATCCTTCTAACCCTTTCCCCTTTACTTTCAGTTCATTTTAGTCCGTTCGAAGTAGCAACATCGCAAAATTGTTATATCCGATGATGGAGTTCCAGCCACAACAAAGAAGTGAAAGAATGATGCAAACGTAAGGCCCCTTAGATTACCAGCAAACACATCAGCCAACTGAGTCACGTCCACGCATTGAAGGAACCTTGGAGTCAATTGTTTGAACTTCTTGCAATCTTAGCATACAATTGCACTTTGATCAAGAGAGAGTGAAGTGACCGTTAGGCAAGTTTATTCTGTGTTAGACACGGTCATAAAAAGCACGTCAACATACCCCAGTGCCAACTTGTCAACATAGTGGGTGAATTCTCTATTTAAAGAGGGCACGAAGTTTCATTTTTTATATCACATTTTTTAGGAGCAAAACCAAGAGCAAGGCATGTTGTAAAGCAAAAACGTGGTTATTTATCCAGGAATTCTTTTTCTTGGAGGTTTAAATTTATTCCAAGTCTGAAATACGCAATGTGAAATTCTTCTCATGATGAATTTTAAAATTCCTTGGCATGATTCTGATGTTAGTTATTTTATTTTACAGGAAGCTAGATAGCGAAGTCAAAGGTGGCAAGCACATCAAGGAAGACCCAAATCAAGAATGAGATTAAAGGATTTTTCCCGAAATCACGGATCATATCAAAGTGGAAAGAAGTCAACGACACTAACCTGGGAACTCTCAATTTGGATGAATTTAGAAGGAGAATGTTTGGTCATGAAGGACATCCTCTGTTAGTTGTAGCCAAGAAGATAACTCGAAGTGGAATTGTGGCAGCAACTGGTCTCCCTCCTACCATATAGTGCCCAGAGTTGATCATGGAATGTGCAAAGCATTACAACTCCGAGCGAAGATCAATTGTTGCTCCTAATGGGAAGCTTTTGGCAAAACTCACAGCTGAAGCAATTGTCGAAGCTTTTGGAATTCCGAGGTATCATTTCATGGTGTACAAGACAAAGGAGAGGGCATTGAGGCTTTATGATTCCAGAGTAGATGGGTGCGCAGGTGTCATCAACCGTAAATGGATGCAAAAGTCAAATCCCCATCATTCCAAAATTCCTAAGCAGCTTACCGAGATGGACTTTAAGCAAGAATATAGTGACCTAGTGATACTATTGAGTCGAGTCATGAGATGTCCACAAGCATTCATCTCCAAGCCATGGATGTTTCACTTCATCAAATAAGTGATGGATGCAATAAAGGTCATGGATTGGGCAAGGATAATCAGTGACAACCTAGATGAACAATTGAAGAATTTGATGCATTCACAATCCTTTTACATTGGTTCATACACTGTTTATATGTTAGCAAGGATGGCCAGATTCAACGGATTATAGAGCAAAAAATCCATACGATGTGGTCCAGGACAACTCAAAGTGTACGAGTGCTACCCTCAGTTACACTTGTATAACACTACCTATTTCAAGAGAGCTAACGACACCTTCATCATGCATATTGTTCAGTCTCTAAAAGGAGGAGTTCACATGAGGCTGTCACAAGAAGCAAGGAAATTGATAAAAAGATACAGATCATGATTCATCCAGCTTCCAAGATTCACCTACATCCGGCTTCAGGGATTCTCTTCCTATCACTATAGGCTCCCGAGGTACCCAACTGACAAGATGGTATTGCCCAAAGTGACAAGGC
The DNA here is from genome assembly GCF_030272615.1 of Cryptomeria japonica. Lineage (NCBI taxonomy): Eukaryota > Viridiplantae > Streptophyta > Pinopsida > Cupressales > Cupressaceae > Cryptomeria > Cryptomeria japonica. Next base: position 377,698,568 of record NC_081409.1, read on the forward strand.
ATTTGACAACTTATGACAAAATCCAGAAAAAGAAGAAGAAAGGTGGAATAGAGTTTTTAATCATCATGGGAGATTCTGATTAAGTATACCCATCATTAGCAGCAACAAAGAGTCAGTGGAGGAATTGCAATTCTACCACCTCACATTTCACACAGCAAGGTTAGATTTAGATCCATATGACAAAATAAAAATGGTAGCTGGAGTGAGGCATAGGCATAAGATGCAACTCGAAGATTATTGGGCTAATGCCAAGGATGAATATGAGGTCAAAAAGATAATGTTTTCCAAGTTACCCCTCAAGATGATAAGGATATGTGAACTCCTAGTGCCAGACCAGGTGGAAGAAGATGTGAACAATGTTTACCCTGATTTTGAGAAAGTGAAAGACAAGCCAATCCTAGCACCTAATTGGTTTGAACCGGAGATTGTTGATCTCAACATGCTGAGCAAGCCAATTACAAAATGCACAAGACTTTGAGTAGAGCATCACATCAACAAGCTGAAAGCAAAGAATGCCCACCTGACTTATGATTTGATGGGAGACCTAGAATCACAGGATGAGTCAAATGAGGAATCATCGAGAATTTAGGCCAAAGAAGCGATAGATCCGCAAGGAAAGGCGGAGCATGGGAAAGAGAAGAACATTGTCCATGACTTGCAATCAAAGAAAAGGCAAAATGTCCCAAGAGAAGAACCACAACAAAAAAGACAAAGATCAAAATAAGTGTTGTCATCACTGAGCAATTTGTCAAGTGTACAAGAAGTTGACCACTTCTTAGGAGGAAAAATTGGATTCAGCACGAGGAATGAGTCACAGGAAGAAGGCCAAATGACTCCAAAGGCACAAGATACACAAAGTGTCAATGTTTCTAGAGAGTTCACTTAGCAATGGAATGAAGAACAAGAACTTCCTCCTGATAAGGATCCTCATATCCAAGAATGCCTCAAAATAGTAGCAGTTGGAGATTTGAGAGTTCCTAATGAGGAATTCCATGAAGAAATAGCACAGGAACAGGAGTAGTTACAAGTGCATAATCAGCAATCAGCCGCTCCAAAATGCCTAAGGGAAAGGATGAGAGAGGATCCCATAGAAGAAATTGATCCTGCAGTTGGGTTGGAGGAATTTCTAGGCCAAATAAATAAGCCAATAGAGAAGAAGACAGCAAAGAAATTCTCCAAGGCTACCAAGAATGAATCAGGATCTAGAATTCTACATGAGCCAGTGCCAAGGATTAAGAAGGCCAGGGATGAAATCACTCAAGAGGAATATGATGTAACGATAGTTGATCTGGGACATTCTACTAGGGCACATGTAATGGAGGATTTTGATGATTCCACTCAAGCACTGAAAGAACAAATAAACAAGATGAAAAAGAAGTATAAGAAATTGAAAAGCGAGAAAAAGGCCTTGTATAGGTATCTGCAATGCCTAATGCATCTAGTTAGGCAAGAAAATCAAGCATTTGTTCCTCGTCCAACTCTTCCAAAGGAATGAATTGATAGCCTTGAGGAAATGAGGAAGATCACCCAAGGCACCAAGAAATGGGTGAAGAACATTTACACTGTCACATGTAAGTTCATTGAGGACTTGGCTCAGATGTATGGTAGAGTCCTAGCTAACCTTGGCAGAATAGAGAATGTAGACCAGGCATGGGAAGACACGCACATCTACCAAGATACGACCATTCCACCCCTGGAAGCATTGATTGAAATCCCCAGGCAAGCATTGATAGATGGCAAAGTCAAAAGAGAAAATGAAGCATATGACTTCCCTCGATGGTATTGTGCAATGACCACGGGGAAAGAATTCTTTGAAAGGTCAAATGAAGAGTCAACTCGATTGAGGAAAGCAATCAAGAACATTCATGAAGGAATTCTCATTACAATTGAAGCATTGTTCGCAAGGAGATTGACTGATGAGGAGATAGCAACAGATAATTTGAGAGCCAAGCTAGAGGAATTCTTCTACATGGAGTCCTTCTCAGAGGATGATTTAGAGAATGTTTCCATATTCTCAGGCATCATGCACGGAACTCAGGAGGCAATGTCAAGATGGGAAAGGATTTTTTGCAAATGTGAAAAGGACATGGCAATTATGGAGTACAAGCTTGAGACTACGCCAAGTGTCTCTATGGGCGAACTTGAAACCATCATGACCCTATTCATTGCATTTGTCGTCAGATAGAGGGATAGTGGGCATTCTATTTTACGTGATGAGCTATTAAACACTTAGTGGGTGTATTGTCTCATTAATTTCTAGACCCACTACTTGGTGCCACAAGGGTTATTTTTTGGTCAAACCCTAATCAAGATTTGCATGGTGTAATCTCAGCCCTTGATTCTAGTTTGATCTTGGTCATTCATTTCATTTTTCGAAGCCTATAAAAGGGGTTCGGCCCTTCATTTGTAATAGATGGAGAAATTTTATGAAATTGTTACTAGAAACTATCAAAATAATAAAAGTAACTCATTGAATTTTGGTGATTACTTGTGTTGATTTAGAGTTTGCATGGTTTCCTCTTCCTCGAGTAGCTTAGATTTGGTTTTGAGTAATTAGATGAACAAGACGGATAATATTGTTTTATGGTGAAATCACTTGCTCATACCTTTTACAAATAGAAGATTTCTACTTGCAGTGTAAGGTTGGTCTAAGCCTTTTATGTGGATGTTTAACTTCGATCATTGAATGTGCATTGTTCTTCTTGATAGTGTTCATTGATGGTGTGAGAATTCTTAGCACAACCTTTGAAAATTGCACCTCCTTTACATAGTTGTCTAGGTTGGCGAAACAAAGTGTGGTCGATTTCACCTAAACAATCATTGTGTTTTAAGTTCTTTAGGATTAAAATAGAATCTCTCAACCTCTTCCTCTCTTTTATTTTCAATACATTTCATTGGAACATTTCAAAAGCACTTCTCATTGCCAAACCATTCGCCATATTTCCTTGAAATCCAAATTTGCTTAAGTCTCCTTAAAAGATTGATTCACCTCACGTAAGCCTCCCTTGGATTACCAGCACACATTAAGCCAAACGAGCTCATATCCAACATAAAGTCGCACATTTGCAGTAGGAACCTTGGAGCCACTTGTATGATCTTTCGCAATCTTAGCATACACGGGATTTTGCTCAAGAAAGGATAGTGTCCTTTGGAAACTTTATTTTGTGGTGGTGTGGTCCAAAAACACCCATCAACAATACCCTTAGGCGACTTCAACATCTCTATATGGGGCAAATCTTCTTGTCACAGAAAGGAGTTGAGCACTATGTTATTTGAGACTCAATGCAAAGACAATAAGATGCAATGGAGTGGTCATTTTGTTCCATCTCTCTACAACGATTTTGTGTAATTCTTTGTAAAAGAATTTCCACAATCTTGTTTTTTTGCATTTATGACGACTTACATATTCTCAAACATTGAATCAATGGCATCACATAACTCACCTAAACAAGGCATATCCATGTTGATACAACTGATCATGCTCAATATGGGCTCAGTGAAACTGGGTAAATACTCAACACCATCCCACCAAATGTCATCTAGGATCATTTTCTTAACCTTTGCTGCCCTTGTAGTGCTAAATTGCCTCCATGTGGACTAATTTAGGTTGATGACCATGTTAGAAAGTGCCTCACAAACCTTCACAAGTCATCTCAACACAATTGTGTTGGAGGCTAAATAGGTCTCAACAACCTGTTTGAAAAAAAAAAAATTTAAAAAGAAAAAATTACAAAAAATATTATTTAAAATAAAATTTAAATAGTTTACTAAAATAGAACGTATGTATTATTTAATTTACCTTCAGAAACTCCAATTTCGAGAATGTTCTAAATATGCCTTGTGACATATGTTGGTCAGTGATGAACATTTGGATCTCTTCCACCTCACCATACACTTGTTTGATCTAATTAATTTTGGTGCCAATTTTTTGTAGCATTAGGTTGAAGGAGTGGACAACACAAGGTATCCAAAAAATATATGAATAGCACTCCTCAACCAATAATCTAGCAGCCATACAATTATTGGCATTGTCTGTTATAACTTGCACAACATTTCGAGGATGCACTTCCTCAATGGCATGACAAAGAATGTAAGCAATAAATGCACCATCCTTCACCTCTCCTTCACAATCCACTACTCTCAAAAATATTACCTCTTTAGGGGGCAGTGCAGTAACATTGATCAATGGGCAATTTCTTGCATCTTTCCATCCATCAAAACAATGGACACCCCTATTTTGACCCACAAATCCCTTATGGGATCCTAGGAGTCCTCTACAAATTTCACCTCTTTATCCAATTAGGTGCTAGACACCTTCTCAAAACCCAAGCCCTTGTACCCTTTTGGAGCCTCATTATTTGATTTCACCATTTTTTGCCAATGTGGTGAGTGAACATTGAATGCCAATCCCATTCACATAGACACATCTCACTATGTCTTGATTGGCAATCTCCCTTGACTCAATCTGAAATTCCATAATTCCATTTCTAGTGGTCCCTCTAATCTCTTATGTGTAGAGGCCACAAGTTGTTCTTCAAGTATGGACAAAAAAGGATGGCTCTCTATAGGCTGAAAATGATAAGGCGGTGGAGGGGGCTTCATCCCTCGATATCCTTTCTTTAACAAAGAATGATTTGATTTAGAGATTGTTGCTTGGTTTGCTTCTTGCTCTTCAATATATGCCAATACTTGTGCTTGTATAATGCCATTACCATCTTCGCGTGAACAAAATTTGAGGTCTTGTTGAGGGATCTTGAACAAAAGGCTTTTCACTCAATTATATGAGCTCGAATATCTAACTTTACAATGACCACAAATCCAAGCATAGCCTCCACCACCTAGAAGCTATTGTAACATTTCAACATGTTTCCAAAAGGAAGAGTTTGGGTCTATTATAAAGTGGGGTTCACTCACCAAGCTAGAAATAGTTGCCATTATAATACCTAAGATAACAAGTTCAATAAACAACACATTTGAAGAATTGAAACAACTGAAATTTGAGAACAAAAATATATAAATACAACTCAATAATTAATTTGTTTTTAAAAATAAAGCATGTGTTATAGATACCTACAAGAATGAAAACAAACCAAAAACTTCAAAACAAAACAAGAGAGTTCATTTGTTAAAAAAATAAATTAAGGAAAAGTAAAACCAAAAACTTCAAAAAGCCAACCTCTATGGAAGAAATCTTCATCTAGAATCTCCTTGACAACAAATGAACACTTGCAAATGCGTAGGAATAGCACAACAACCAGCTTGGAACATTCATTGATCAATCTTCAACTCTATTTGTGCTATGGCAAGCAAGAAGGTAAGTTCAACAATGAAGTTTGTTTTTGCCTTTTGGATGTTTTTTATGTCACATATTAGGGTTAGGGAGGCGAGTGGCACTTTTTAGAGTCAAAAAAAAGTTTTTTAAAAAAAGGAAAATGGCAAAATTTGTCGATTGCATGAGAAAATGCATCAAATTCAGCCTAAGTTTTCTCAAATTCATCCAAAACGATCCACGAGCAAGAAGTTGTGGGTGAAACCCTGCTCGTACCCACAAGGGACCGAACCAAGAACCGAGGTCTACTACGAGCAAATCGATAACACAAATTTGAGTGAATTTGTCTTCCTCCATGATGCGGTAATGAGACATAACATGTTATATACCTATGAGCCATCTATACCAATAGGGTGTCAATTATGGACCTCTTAGTGGTGAAACCAATAAAAATTGTTACTTATTGAACAAGTCCTAGTTTATAATATTTGATTTGGAAAAATAGATATTATATCATCCCTTGTGAATGAATGCAAAGAAGTTATTTTTGGCAAAGAGTTTACTTATATATTTGAAAAAAGGATTTAGTGGAGAGTTAAGCAAATTTTGAGATTGGAAGAGAGCTTCAAAAATTTATTTTCAAACTCGTAGGTTTGTTCTTAAAGATTTTGAAAGAAAAGAGGCTTTTGTTTGGAAAAAGGATTGGATTCTTTGAAGAAGCATGGTGTGTTCTTGAGACTAAAGATATCGTCAAACCCTTGGATTCTTGGTTTGTGAAAGATTACAGTATTTATCTTGTTATGGTTTTAACTTTTAGTGCTTTAAAATGATGAAAATTTGTTTGCCATTAATGTGTGTTTAAAATGAATATTTCATATCTTTCTTTTATCAATTCTTATAAAAAGTTGGAAACCTGATTAGTTGAGAAAATATATGTTATTTTTATGAAGCTTTAGAAGAAAGCTTGAAAATGACTTTTTTTACTAGAGATTTTATTTTGTGGTACTAATAAATTAGAAAAGGAAAGGAAAAGCCAAAGCATATGAGTAGGTTGATTCTTGTGTGTATCCCTTTCCATCTTCCTAAGAGCTACTTTGTAAATTCGGTTTTCTTAGATTGTTTTAAAAATTATGGAGATATGTAGCAAGCTTGGAGTGGCCATTTCTTCCAAACTCTAATGGTAGAGTTTGATGCAAAATAAATACATTTAGTAAATAACATGATTAAATGCAACATTTCTTCCAAACTCTAAAACTAGGGTTTGATGAAAATGTTTAATGAGAAGCATATATTGGAGAGAGGTGCTTATGATGAGACTCGCTATTTATTCCTAGACTTCTAGTCTTGGTATTGAAGAGCCAAGATGGACAACTTCATGTCTTAGCCTACTCTCTTCTTCCTTGTGTAAATTGGAATGTGTCTCCAATTGCATTGAGAAAGCCTTGACCAAGTGTAAATTTGTAAGTTGCCACTTGATGGTTTTGTTTGCATATGTTATCCACAGGCTCATCTTTGTCAGCAAGTGAGATGGACCTTTGCATTCCACATTATCAAGTCCTACTTGCCATCATTGGTTTATAGCAAGGAGTCACGATGATTTTTTCAAAAACTTGGCGAAATCCTTGTTTTATCTATTTTCATTTATGCAATTTGTGGCTGAGAATATTGATCCTATGCATTCAAATTATGCATTGAAGATTGATGCTATGAGTTAGCAATCAACATTGTAATATGTATTTTTTTGGATTGCATATCGATTACAAATGTTTTGCTCATTCAAGCATCAACATGAGACCAAAAAAAGCTCCTTACGAGAAAACACACAAGAAATCACCTATGGAAGACCAAGAGTCACTACTTAAAAATTCACTTTTTATTAGAAACCACCTCACCAACTATGGAAGACGAAAAAGTCACAACTTAGAATTCCACTTTAGAAGTCCCTATGGGGAATTAAACTTGGATCTCCACAATGAAAACCCAATGCTTTAACCAATTAAACTCAACCCCTTGGATGTAATATGTATTTGAGAAAATTTGTATTAAAAATAGATTTATAGACTTTCTTTGAAAGAGAAAAAATATTGTTCCAATTTAAAAATTATTATTTTACAATTTTGAGGCTTGGCCCTTGTTCTCTATTGAAATTCTGGTTCAATGTTCTATTAGAGGGTCCCTAGGACTTCTTTGTCTATTTTAAACCTTAGTTGCCAATTTGAGGTCATTCTAACTAAATTGGTGCTTTGGGAAATATAGAATCTTTTCTTTTTGGTATTGACGAAGATTTGAACTCAACACCTTCTAGGTGCCTACTACATGGACTTTACCATTAAACCAAATGTTTTTTGACAAACATAGAAACATTTGTAGGTGTTTTAGTGTTGCTTTCCAACAATAGAAAACTCATTTTTGTCGCTCAAGGTGCTTGCCACTCCTTTGTTGTGTGTCTACACATTTCAAATTTTCTCCACGCATGTTTGAGTGCATGTACTCTATTGTCTATTGGAAATAGGCCACACACGCAACCAACGATGGGCTAGCCAAGAGGGGCCAGTAGCTCAATTGATATAGTACTCTAGTAGCAAATGGAAGGTCCTGGGTTCAAGTCCTAGCTTGTCCAAAATGAGTTGTAGCTCAACATGTGATATCGAAGCCAAGCTAGGAGCCCCAAGCACTTGCAATGTGGCTTAAGGTGGGGTGTTGGAAATAAGCAACACCCGAAACAATGATGGACTAGGCAAGAGGGGCTAGTAGATCAATTGGTAGAGCACTTCAGCAACAAATGGAAGGTCCTAGATTTGAGTCCTAGCTGGTCCAAAATAGGTTGTAGCTCCACATGTGGTCTCAAAGACAAACTGGGAGCCCCAAGCACCCGCAATGTGGCTTAAAGGGGAGTTGAAAATAAGCCACACCCAAACCAACAATGGACTAGCCAAGACAGGCCAGTAGCTCAATTGGTAGAGCATTCCAATAGCAAATGGAAGATCCTAGGTTCGAGTCCTAGCTGGTTCAAAATGAGTTGTAGCTCAACATTGCCATACAAACAACACCACTTGTGTCTACGAGCGCAATGCAACACTATTTGTGTTGTATTTGTGAACATGAAAAAATTAGTTTAAGCTTATTTCACCATACTGAAGTCCTTAGTAAAATTTGGATATTACATTATCACTCTTGGCCTTCATCAACAATTGCAAATTTGGAAGATAACTTCACAAAATGGCAAGATCACAAATAACTGCCACTTCAAAAGAAGTTGAAATGCCTCAGATTTAAAAGTGAATCATGTCACTTTAGACCAATTAAGTGGAATCGTCACTAATGAATAAGCTTTCAATCAATTCTTGACCATTCATTGGAAAACAACTTGACAATTGTCTTAATCAATCATCAATTGTTTTTCAACTACAACTCACCATGGCATGGTTCGTGACAGAAGGTACAAGGGCGTGCATGGCCAAGTATCATGCTGCAAGGGTGGCACAATAGACAAATATTACACAAAAACCTACACATCAAACCTTCAATTAGCAAGTCAATGTAAATGAATAGTTGATCTCTAGCAGAGGCTATAAGATAGCACACAAATGGCATGAAAAAGCTATGCAAAGAAAACCCTTTGCATGGTGTCCACAAAGCAACCATATCCAAAAGAGTTGCACAAAGAGCAATCCTATGCTAACACAAGTGTTGTGTGGGTTCACAAACAACAAAATGCCTACAACACCAACAAAGGAAACACTAAAAGAAACAAGGCACACAAATGCAAGATCAGTGCACAACAAACCGAACATCAAAGAAAATAAGTGTGTGTGATACAAGATTGTACAATTAGAACTACACAAAAATTTGATTCAGCCAACCAAGTTGGCTTACTTCAGTTTTAGAGATTCATGGATCCTCCTTATGTCCTTTATCCTTTAAAGTGAACAAGATATTCCTTGTACTTTCTCCAATGGGTTTTCTAACTGTTTTTAGGTACCTATTGTCTCTAATTGGAAACTTCTTGTCATATACACTACCTTCTTGAGTTTTTGAATGGTATGAATATAAATTAGAGAATTGAAAGATTGGCAAGACATCCAACACTTCTATGAACTCAAATTCATATGCAACTTCTAAAAATTTGCACAAGATTCAACAAGGACCAATCTTCTTGGATTTCAGTTTGCTATATGTTCCCTTGAGGAACCACTCCTTCCTCAAATACACCATGATTAACTCCCATAACAAGTCTTCTCTTATGTGCTCATTTATGTGCTTCATACTTGGCACTACTTTCAGACTTGCACGTGAACTTTTTTCATGTATTGCACAAAGTCCTTAAGATTTGTGCTATCACACTTACCATAGTCCACCCTTAACAAATCTGTATTAAAATTGCAAATACAAACATTGCAAAACTAAAGCATAATTGCAGAAAGTAATAAAAGTGATATAATTGATTCGGGAATTCAATATATTCAATCTAATTTTACATTACGTTACATTAGCTTATAACGCCACTATTTTCCAATACTAACTACCAACACATAACATTTATTTATTATTATTTTTATATAACATATATGCTATAGATGAAATACTGTTTCCAACACTCCCCCTTTGCCATTCCCCTGTTTCAAGACCCTAGACAAACCCTGGTCGCAGCTTTATATGATTAAAGTCTAAGCGATTGACTGAATGCAAGGGGGTGACCCAAGGTAAATGCATTTAAACAATTGGCAGTGATCAATTATGAGAAGGCCGACTAGGAGCCATCAGGTTGTATTAAGGACAGGCCAACTAGCTTAAGGAGGAAACATAAATAACTATCAGGCTGACTTCAAGTTAATAGCATGCATATATTTAAATCAGCAATTATCAATAAGCATCAAGTGGTAAAACTAAGGCAACAATTACAGAAAACTAAGGCAGAGATTGCAGAAGACTGGGTACCGATTACATTGTCTATCAAAACAGCAGTCTCATTAATTATATAACAGTGATCCATACCCATAACATAGAGAAATTGTTAACAAGAAGAAGCATTATTTAATACCATAATTAATCAAACCAATGGCAAGAATGGGTTGTGTAAGCAACACTCAAAAAGAATAGGCCGCTAATTATAAGGAAGAAGCATGAATTAATCAAATTACTGGTGTTTATTAAGATGGGGTGTGACTATTAATAAGGATATCCCTCTCAAAAGAGACATCTTCCTTCATAATGGACGGGAAGATATAGCTGGAAAAAGAGAAGGAAATCAATGGGGAATAGAAAAATAAACAATGGGAAAACACCAAGAAAATAGAACAGAAATTGGAATGAATATAATCTGCATACAAGAGGAAAATAGAAATATAAGGAAGAAATCTAATAAGTTCAGATATGCACATATATATCTGTATATATTCAGCCTCAATTTTAAATAAAATTGAGATAGTTATTTGTGAACACATCAATGCAAAGCTAGTGGACAGGAACAACCAAACGTTTACATTCTGGGATGATCGAATATCAAAAGTATGGCCACATTTAATTCCCCCAAGGGGAGACACAATTGTGAACTAGAGTGATCGAAGAGAGGCTAGGTAGTGTCTTCCCCCAAGTGGCTGTCTAAAGTTAAACTTCGAAGGCGCAGTACAGGGCAATCCGGGCCAGTCTACAGCTGGGTTTATCATAAAGAAATGACAGGGGAACATTGGTATGGGGTGGGTCTGTCAAAATTGCAAACGGCGCCAACAATGATGCAGAGTATGTCGCCCTAATGAAAGGTCTTAAAGTGTGCAAAGAGAAAGGGCTGAAGGACAAAGACATCGAGGGTGATTCCCTAAATGTTATACGTGCCATAACCACTGGAAAGACACCAAGCTGGAAATCAAGGATGTGGCTCAATGGCATACAGGAGATATTGATTGATATGGGAGAGTACACTATTAGACACATCTACAGAAAAGCCAATATGGTTGCAGATTTTCTCTCCAAACACACTATTGACCAGGAAGAGGAGTCTATCATATCCAATGACCCAAAGGCTTGGATAGGATTGAGCAATGTAGACGGGCAATTTGAATAAACAACCAAGCAAATTTCCCTGACATCTTCGAGCATGAGGCAAGAACGGAAGATTGAGGCAATCCTCATTGTCTCCAAGTCAGATTGGAAATGGCTCATTGGCAGCAAAATGTCGAGGCATATGACTATAAAACAGCATCCCCATCGATGGAATAAACACGACTAGTCCATATCACAAAGTCATGGCAAGTTCTTCCTCAAACAATATGGATGAGAATGAGACAATCATAATATCTGAATGCGAGAGCAGCTATGAGCAGGAGTCAAGCGCAGATCAGATGAAGGAGGTCTTTGCAATAAGTGAAGAAGCAGATGAGAAGGTGGTGTGCAAGATCATCGGGGACAAGGTGTTGGAAGGAGATCAAACACACAATGTTGTTTTGCTGGAGCACTTTGTATACAATGTTGCACAAACCACTAGTGACCACAAGGTTACAGAGAGGGCAATGAATCGGTTGGTGACTCCACACCTCAAGGATACCATTGTCAAAGCATTGAAGAAGCTCAAGTCAAACTCTTTCAAAGGGCTCATAGCAAATGCATTCAAGATCGAGGAGATAATCAAGGAAAAAGACATGACACGTACCATTTTGGCCATGAGGGATGGTTTGAGCAAGAACAATATGGAAACGTATTAATATATGATGACTGTAAATGGGAGCTTGTTCCTTGATGCGCAGCTGGAGAGAGCCCCAGAGGTCATTGAGGCCATTAAGAACTTGGTGGTTTCTTTTTGCTGCTGATTTCTCGTATCTTTTTATGTTTAATATAATGGGTGCTACCCACTGGGTAGCAATTGCAAAAAAAAAACTGTATATATTCAGAAAATTGTCTTATTAATAAGACTTCAAAATTTTCTAATATCGATCATCATCGGCTTCAAGTAATTACAACGATCAGTAATACGGAGATAATATCCAGATAAGGAAAAGACGTGTGTGAGCAGCAGATACACAATCAAGATCAGACCTCTAACTGATACAATTCAGATCCGTTGTACAAACCACTAACAGCCTTAACAATTATCTTTGTGGTATATGTTTAACCTATAAATGCTAGTATTTATATAGTCTGTTATATATGCTGAATATAAAATACATATACACGAATATGGATCTGTTTGTAAAACCCAATCATGTAGAGAAGGAAGGAGGTGTAAAGAAGGGGAGTAATGATAAGATTTCCATCTAAGTAGGCCACTCGAGTGGATGTCCATGTTGCCTACCACTAGGGCCAAGAGGGCGAAGATCCACTCTTGGGCTTAGATAGGAAAATTAAGAGGCGCTCTATTACGATCTCCTCTCCTAAACCTACAATGATTGAGTATTGACCTAAAGGGATAAGGCATGGATAGGGAAAGCAGATACAAGCACCCCACTAGGTAGACCACCTAAGTGGATGTCCATGTTGCTTGCCACTCGGACCAAGTGGGTGAGTGTCTGCTCTTGGGCTTAGTGCGAGGATGGCTACAGGCATACCTATCATGCTTCCTCCCCCAAACCCTAACATGTTTGAATAGTAGACAGTAAAATAGAATTTGTCTATTTGTTAATTTGAGATTATTGCATGATATCATCTAACCCTAATGATTTGAAAAGTATATGTGTGTGTGTGTATCCTTGGTTATGGTTGCAAGGTTTAAATTCAGGATTATCTTGTTAAGAAGGATATTTTACTTGGTATAGATATAACCCTAGCCCTATTTCATCTCTTGCTTTATTGCATTTGTGATTCTAGGGTAAATTCAGAAGGGGACATTACAAATGGTATCAAAGCCTTAATCCTGCCAACCTGTGGGATAAGCCTACTTAACTGCCAAGTAGGGTTTAACTATTGAACCCTTTCTTAAGTGAATTAAATAGGCCAACATCGCACTTCTATATGTGAGTGCCTTTCAATGTATGCTTCATGCCCAACATGTATTTATATGCCTTTGAGTCCTAAGTATATTTATACCTCACGCCTTAAATGAATTCATGTGTATACTTTGTGCTTTACGTGCTGCATGTAATCACATGGATGCTTCATACCTTAAGTGAATTAATATGTATACTTCATGCTTTATGTGCTACGTGTATTCATGTGTATGCTTCATGCCTTAAGTGAATTCATGTGTATGCTTTGTGCTTTATGTGCTATGTATATTCACGTGTATGCTTCATACCTTAAGTGAATTCATGTGTCTACTTCATGCGCTATGTGTATTCACATGTATGCTTCATCCCTTAAGAGAATTCATTTGTATACTTCATGTGCTACGTGTATGCTTAATGCCTTATGTGTATTCATGACTATAATTCATACCGAAGGTGTTTCAGGATGTTTACTCCAAGTGTGTTTTATATGCATGCCTTTCTCATGAAAACTTTGTGTCTAATGCTTCGTATCATGTGTATTTGTGTTTTGCTTCAGCACTAATGGTTTACCATGTGCTTATTCCATAAATACCTTTCTCATGTATATCTTATGCTTTGTATCTTACATGTATGCTTTGTGCCTGACATACTTCACGCCTTATAAATGTATGCTTCATGTCTTATGTGTATGATGAGTACACCTCACATCTTAAGCTTCAAATCTTATGCCTTGTGTCTTACAACTTATATGTTGGCATCGAATCTTATGTATGTTGGCTTCATGATGCTTTACTTTATGCTATGCAAATTCCAAATGGTTTAGGCTCTATAAGAGCTCCCAAAATGCAACGATTCTAAGATAGTTTATATCAATAACATTAAGACACGAGAACTTTCTGTTTGGTCTGAATAGAGAATTCATGGTAACAACTTCGACAAATCAAATTCTCAAAACCAAGTGGACTCAATTAGGAAGGTCCTCACTACTAAAAGTTTGACAGAGGATCTAACAACAGTTCTTAACAAACTTTATCAGCCCCAAAACTATATAAATACATTTATACATAATGATCAATCTCTCTAGGACGGTTCATTACTTAATTAAGACTGTATATTGCTCCATTTAAACGGCCTAAATAAGGTAAGGATCCCCTATCAACACTTCTAAGTAACACTTTAACATAGCAAGCCAGGCTTTCGATCATAACAATTGTCAGTTATACCCTCGTTAGCTTAGTGAATGAGGATAGTTGACATGCAAGATTGGTTCATCAACTAAGATTGATTCATATTTGAATAAAAGTAATTATTGGACAAGAAAAACTCCCAGTACACTATTACAACATCTATGATATCAAAAAAGTATAAGCAGAAATTATACTCTGAAATTTAAGACTTGGAAACCTTCAAGAACATAGAACTTAAATGAACAATCTCTCTTCTTCTATTTCAAGAGCAAAATATAATACCATACATATGAAAGAGAAGAAGTCTGGAAACCTTACGATTGAATTAGTTACAGAATCTGAGGACAATAAAAAGTAACCAAAACGGATATAAATTCACTCATATATGTTAAGTTATTGTGTTAACACAAAGAGATATCCAAGTTGTGGTACATATGTTGAGTCAATCCAAATAGATTATTTACATTTTCAAGTGATGAGAAAATCAGAGAAAACTTGTCTTAAAATTACAAACATTGCAAATTTTCAATGCCTTGGTTAAGCTGTTCAAATTAACAACTGGTGATGATCAGAGTAGCGCAGCAGAAGTGAATTATGTAATTGATTTGCATTAAAAGAAAGTTGCGAAGATCAAACCAATTTTCTATTAGGACATCAACATAAACAATATTTTTGCTCGAGGACAAGCAACCTTGGGAAGGCGGACTGTCATACCCCCATCTTAAGACCCTAGACAAACCCTGGTCACAGCTTTATTTGGTTAAAGTCTAAGCAATTGACTGAATGCAAGGGGGGCGACCCAAGGTAAATACATTTAAGCGATTGGCGGTGATCAATTATTAGAAGGCCAACTAAGAGCCATCACGTTGTATTAACGACAGACCGACTAGACTAAGGAGGAAACATAAATAATTATCAGGCTGACTTCAAGTTAATAGCATGCATATATTAATATCAGCAACTATCGATAAGCATCAGGTGGTCAAACTAAGGCAGCGATTACAGAAAACAAAGGCAGCGATTACAGAAGACTGGGTACCAATTACATTGTCTACAAAACAGCAATCCATATCTATAACATGGAGAAATTGTCAACAGCAACAAGCATTATTTAATACAATGATTAATCAAACTGATGGCATGAATTGGTTGCGATAGCAAAGCTAAAAAAGAATAGACCACTAATTATAAGTAATAAGCATGAATTAATCAAGTTGCTGGTGTTTATTAAGAAGGGGTGTGACTCTTAATAAGGGTATCCCTCTTAAAAGAGACGTCTTCCTTCATAAGGGACAGGAAGATATAAATGGAAGAGGAGACGGAAAATGATTTTTACATTTAAATAAAAATAACCTTATCACTCCAAAGCATGCAATTTAAACTTTAACAAAACATTCTACTTATTTCTGTCTTTTTTTTTTCTTTTATATATATATATATAACAAAATTGTAAATAGGATAAATCCTCAAATGTGATTGACACACTTGATCTCGAATCTCAGTACTGCACGGGACTGCTCAAAAGACATTCCCCATATCTGCAATCTCTGATTGAACTAGCTGGGAGGAGGCTTTCAGTGGAAGGCCTTCTGGAAATACCAAATTTTTCTTCAACAATAAGATCAGCTTACTGGTTTCCTGTACCTATTTACATCAGGGGAAGCATTGAAATGTCCAATGGAAGTGATCTCTTTGGATCTGCAATGCAGGGTTCGTGCTTACAATGCCAGAATGCAGGACCATTGCAACCAATTAGAGCTACTGCCAATCAGCTTATGGTGCTTCCAAGAAATTGAGTGATGACAATAAATGGAGCATTGATAAGCACTGATAGTGTTGCTCTTGTCTCAGTATTGGAATTGTTTCATGGGAAAATGTCCTTATCAAGGGTTTATTGCATACACATACACTGTTAGAACGGGGCTCTTTGCATGTGGATCTCCAACCCATGCATGTGCACTACCTGAGAAAACTCAAGGAAGATTCGGTGTATAGACAATGGCAGAGGAAACTAGATGAGCTGGTCATGCCAGTCTTCCCTGGACAACCTCATAAAAGTTGCAAAAGTCTGTATCATGCTATTTACATGGATAATATTTCTACTGGACCTGGACTGAAAGATGTCAATAGTGTACACTACAAGTTAGAGAATAATGTACTTATATGAGGTCTGGGATTATCTTGTTTTCATCAAAACCAGCTGCAACAATTGAAGACAATGATGGTGAAGTCCCTAAATATTTGGACAAGGAGCTGAAGATTAAACAAGCCCAACTGGCGAAGACAAGGGCTGAGATTGATATCAACCCAAATCTGATCGAAGTGCCTGAAAGATCTCCCACAAAAGATCCAAGACCTGATGTAGACTAGCAGATCATGGTTTTATTAACTCCAGCAGCTATACTGACATCACTGAAGGCAGACTTAAAGTAAAGATGAGCAATCTTATGAAGGTCCTTGGAGCCAGAGAAAACCTTGAAATGGAAATTCACAGGGCTGCTGCTAAATGTGAGCAGACGCATGTAGACAGAAATATTATTCACAAACTCACCCCAACTGAGCATTGTAAGAAGTAACTCTTTGATGATTCAAATAAATTGGCAACACTCGTTTCTATCTTCAAGATTACTGATTTGTTAAATACTCGGCCACGCTTCAAAGTGGATGTCCATGCTAACAAGATTGCTAACAAAGAGGATAGGAATAAAATATCTAAGGTACTATTTTACCTCTTGTGGCATACTAAGAATCATGTACAGGAAGATTTGAAAAAAAACTTTGTATCGCCTCTTGGAAACCCAGATTTGAAGTTATCTCACTATTTAACAGTCTTCCTAATAGTACAAGTGTAGTCTAAATTAGCGATCTGCAGTCGGACAGGCTCTATCAATTGCCCCAACAATTGCTTCATCACCTGTTTATTGACCTCAATGTCAATGGTTGGGATCCCAAACTCAAATTCAATTCAAGAACCAAAGACAAAGCCTTTCATCATAGGCACATCATTACTAAACCTTGGGAATCTGCCTCATCTGCAGAAGATGCAAGGCAAAGCACCAAAATAGCTGTTTCTTATTGCATTTGAAGAGTCACATCCAAGGCTGCATTTGCAATGACCATTGAATTTATGGAGCTTCAAACATCTCAAGAAGCTTTGGACCTGTTGCGACCTTTTTCACGCATCACCCCATTGCAAATAGGGACCCCCCTGTTTTTGCTTTTTAGGGTTTTGCCTTGGCGTCGCAACTGCTAAGTTCAGTCTTTTTGCAATGAGTTAGAGTTTTGGGGTGGTCATTCAGGTCGAATAGGGAATTCATGCTCAGAACAATGTAATCGCAATTGCTTAGGGTCAATTCTGACACCTTCCTATTTTTTAGGGATTCTGCTTTTTTGTTTTCTGTTTTTTGGCACTTTGGGACCAATCCGGGAAGCAGCTTTTTGGCTTGTTTTTTGCTTTTTTGCTTTTTTCTGCTTTTTTGAAAGTAGACCTAGGGTTGGGTCCCTCAAGTCATGGCATCAGCGCCCATGTCCTTAGAATCAAAAAATTATGTCTCTAAGTGTAAAAAGCAGGGTAAAAACCCTAGGCTAGGGTTTTGTTCCAGATGATCTAGACATCCACATGGCAGATCAAAACTTGAACATGGCAATAGAAGAAAGGATGACAGCATGGTAAAAAAGAAATTCAATGTCCAATGATGCCCAAAGTCCGCCAAGGCAAGGTGGAAGATATGTCTAAGCAGCTGCAAACTCTGACCAGCATGGTGAAAGGTATGGCCAATCAGCCTCAAAGTCCGACCTGCCTAAGGGAGTATATGAAGATGGCACAGAGAAGGTATGGCACAGGGTGCATAAAGTCCTCCATGCTAAGGCAAAGATGAACTTGTCCAAATAATGGCAAAGTCCGCCCAAGCATATTGGCACAAAAGGAATGAAGTTCGCCCTGTGAAGAGGTATGGCCAAACACTTAGGAACTCCGCACAAGAAGAGAATGGCGAATGGTCTTGAAGTCCGCCCAAGAGATGTCCAAGGAAGATCAAGGTCCGCCCAAGCTAGTAAGATATAAAGCATGACCAACATAGCTCCAAGTCCGCCTTGCCTTGGCCTATCAACATCCAAGTCCGACCTAGGCATATGAAAGATGTCCAAACCAAATTGAAGACCGCCTAAGGGAGAAGTTGGATGTGTCTAGGAGAATTTAAAGTCCGGCTTGCAATATGATTCCAATGCTAAAACCACTAAGCAAGTCCACCTAGCCAAGAAGAAGGATATCCAGAGGAGGGGTCAAGTCTGCCCTAAGCACTTGGAAGAATGTCTTGACACTTGCCAAGTCCACCCTAGCACATGCAAACATGGCACAACAGCCTTGGAATCCGTCCAAGGAGAGAAAAGATGGCTAAACATGTGTAAAGTCTGCCCACTACACTAGCAAGACAAGGACAAACTCCGCCCTAGACATGGAACATGAAGTGTGAAGTCCACTCAGCATATGGAAGGCATAACTAAGACAAAGTCCGCCCTGCCCAAAGAAGACAATGTTCGGCCAGCCTCAAAGTCCACCTAGGCATAAAAGGGGTCCCATACGAAGTCCGCCCTGCCCAAAGAAGACAATGTCCGGCCAGCCTCAAGTCCGCCCATGATGAGAGCAAGATGGCCCAAGGAAGAATGGCCTAGAACTTTCCAAGTCTGCCCAAGGCTAAGGAAAAAATATTCAAGGTGAAATAGTTTGAAGACTACGAAATTCACCCAAACCATAATTGGCATAGACATAAAGATGGTCAAGATCGCCAAAAGCAAAGAAGAAAATGGTTAGAAGATAGACAAATTTGATCCACCATTGACGAAAGATTGATTGAGGTTGAAAGGGGTTGGAAGATAAAGTTCATACGCTTAGAATATTCTTGTAATTTTTCCAACACTTAGAAAAATTCAACACTCGAAAATTTTTGAACACACATTTCACATTCACCTACCCAGGGAAGGAAAGGAATTTCTAAAGTCCAACCCAAGTGTTGGAATTTGCCAAGAGGAAACAAAAAAATGGCTAAGTGTGGAATTTTCCACAACAAAAGAATCAAATTTTGACTAGGTGTTGGAGAGAAAACAGGAAGAAAGAAGAAGAATAAAGAGGAAAAGTAAAGAGGAAATGAATAAAATCCTTGTCTGAGGGTGGAGTTTGTCCTACTTAGCACAAGCCAAATTTAGAATTGAGGGCAACTCCACAGACAAAGTTCACATGAAGGTGTTGGAAGGTTCACATGAAGGTGTAACAAAATGAAATTGAATAGCCAAAATTTGGCTATGGGAAATACTTCACAGAGAAAGATCCAATTTCCTCCATTGTGGCGTAGGCACAAGGGAGTTCTTCTCCAAATTCAGGGCACATGAAAGAATTTCAAGGCATTAAAAAAGGAAAGTCTTCAGACTTGGCAAAAATATAGAGAGAAATTCTAGACTTCTTGGAGGATTTCATTTACAATCCTAGACCTATTGAAGCAATCAAGGCAACTTCTTGAAGGATTTCATCTCCTGAAGAATTAAAGACAAGCTCCCAATCAGAATCAGATGGTGGCAAGAAAAGTATTCCAAACAAATTTCCATAGTTAGACAATTTCTCGACACAAATTGGAGAATTCAAGGAGGACATTCAACAATCAGATTGTTTCAAGTCAACATGTCCAGGTTCAATGAACCTGACTTATCCAGGAGCTTCTAGAAGGCACACTTCACAATGCAACAACCTTCTATTTTATTATTGATTTATATTTAGCAAGAAGGACAAGTGTCCCCAAATGTAATTTTCTCATTGGTCGAGGGGTAGCTAGTTGTAGCAAACCCTAATTAGGGTTTTATTTTGTAATCTCGGTCGTTGATTCGAAATCAATCCTGGCCATTGAATTGTAATTGAGGAGCCTATAAATTGAGCTCGCCCCTCATTTGTAAATCATGGGAGCATGTTGCAAAACATGTTGAGATAAGTAAATTGTTGTTTATGACTACCAAAGTAATAAGTAATGCATTGTTCAAATTGATGGTGATTACTTCTCTTACTTTGGAGTTTGCATGGTTCTTATCCCTCATCGTACAGTTTAGATTTTATTTCATGTATGTTAGACGAATGCAAGATCTGATAAGTATTGATTTATGGTGAATCTTCCGCTCATACTTTTGATGAACAAATGATTTTTGTTCATCGTGTAAAGTTAGTCTGAGCTTACTTTATGGATGCTTAACTTCTATCTGGATGAATTTTGTTCGATTTGATGGTAATTATTCATGATGTGAAAATCATAAGCACATCCCTTGAAGATTGCACCCACTTTGTGTAGTTGTCCTAGCATGGCGAAGCAAAGTGTTGTTATTGGGTTCACCTAGTCAATGTCGCCTCTTGAATTCTTAGGAGTAGATTAGAACCTCTTAACCCTTATCTCCTTTTTAGTTTTCTTAAAGTCCATGATTCAAAACCCAAACAATGGATCTTCATTGTAAATTGAACAAGCCAAGTGTAAGTCCCCCTTGTATTTCAACATACATAACCAAGGAAGCTATCCCACATAAAGTTGCCCGTTCGCACATAAAGACCTTGGAGTCGCCTTTTGGTCTTTCTCGCAATCTTGGCAGAAGTAGTGATTTTGTTCAAGAGAGGATAGAGTATCCTTGGATATTTTATTCTAATGTTCGGTATATGATAAAACGTACACCAACAGGACCCTATCCTCAGCTTTGTAGTACCATTGCTACCTTTCATTGGGATAAGTTTGTTATCAAAAAAAGAAGATTTATATACTTTTAGAGCAGATCTAAGGAGAATGAAGATTTTGAAAGAATATGTTTTAGTGGGGAGATCCAAGAAGGCTTCTAAAGAAGAGGAAGGAAGTGATGAGAAATTGTCCCCAAGGAATGAAGAAAATAAGTTTACTGACATGCTTCACTCAGGTTTTGTTGATGACTGAGAGACTGATGAAGCTAATGGTATAGATGGGTCCAGATTTACGAAGTCCTTCAGTTATGGAACTTTGGCTACAGCAAACCTTGTAGTTGAAAGTGCTCTCTATCTGAATTCAAGAGAAGGCGAACATTGTGATAATTGGATGATGAATGGTTTACCAATATGGAGCCAATACCTAAGCTAGTTGAGGAGCCACCTTCTTCAGTTTCTGATCATGTTGTTCTACAAACATCCATATGGAGCCTACTTACATGGAGAAAGGGGAAGGCTAGTTGCAGAACACTGGAAGAAGGGGGAGAACCTCTATTGAATAAGGTATATGGAGAAGAAGGTGGAGATGATGTTGTTCATCAACAAACAGGTTTTCCTGTAAAAATAATCCCTGTACTGCATGATAAAGATGATATTGGAATTATATCACATAAAACTGACTGTACACTTTAGAGCTGATGATTTTACAATTGGCAACTGGGAACAAAAAGAATTGCTTAGCAGAAACGGAGAAATGAGTCTATCTGCTGAGATATTTTTTGCTTCAACTAACCGAGTGAACACTCTGCAGGGGAAAGTGCTTGCACTGCTTTGGTAGCTGTTATTGCTGATTAGTTGCAAAAAGAACCAATCTCCATGCTAATTAAGTCACAATCTAATATGTTGATACAAGAAGGATCTCTAAAGTGGAGAAAGCTACATGAAGTTGAGGCCCATAGGGAGAGACTTTTGGATAAGCATTTTGCGTTGGAAACAGTATTACAGCCATATCTATTGAAATTTAAGTAATTTATTTAACAAACACACAGCAATGTACCAGTTGCCAACTAGAGAACAGCAACTGAAAGAAGACAAGAACAATATGAATTTCCTGCCTGTCACATTAGAGAGAACAAAATATTTGTTGTCAGAGAGATTCTACAATCTGGAACAGGAAGAAGCAGAGTCTCATGTGAAAGACACAACAATCAGGGGAATGGAAGTGATGAAATGGTGAAGACATGTATATCAGATTCTGGACGTCTACATAGAGCCATTCTACATTGTAATGTCCCCACTTTGAAATAGAATTTAATAATAAATAATAATAATAAAATTTAAATATTAGAGATTAAATTAAAATATAAAAGAATATAATTAAATATAATTAATTAAAATTTAATTAAGTTAATGAATGGTCAAAAGACATGGAAGGAAAAGTTGTGACTCCCTCAACAAAAGAGATATAAAAGGGAGAAGAGAACCTCATTTGAGAGGGGGATAATTGGGAAATGAGAAGTGCACATCTGATTTAAATAAGAAGTGCAGACCTGATTATGAAAGGTTATGTCCCTTTCAAAGGGCAGAAATAATGAAGAGTTGCGCTCTTTCAAAAAGATGCTAATGGTGAAAGGGTGTATCCCTTGCCAAAGGGCATGCATGATGAAGAGGTGTGACCTCTCCCTCACATTGAGAGATGTAAAGGAAAGGAATCAAAGCATCCAGGAACATCACCATGGATTGGATCAGATCAGAACTGTTACTAAGTTACAGGCAGTAGCATCTTGGTTCTTGGTGTCATACTTAATTTCATGTATATTCATAATACATAGAGGAAATTATAAAGTCTGCCAGCAAGGAATATACATAGAAACTGCCAGGAAGGAAAAGAGGAGAGGGAATAAACACAGAGTATTGATCTGAGTCTACCAGTAAGGTAAGAAAGGAGCACGCGAAGAATCTTCAGGTCTGCCAGAATAGGAAAATAGGAGCAGGCAGCAATAGGTATGTAGAAGACCAATTTTTGTTAGAATATTAAAGTATAGCAGTCAACAAATTATAATTATATTAAATCTTATTGATATATCATTAATGGTAACTGTTGTGTATAGTGTTAATCAAATAGAAGGCATTAATATGATATTAATTTAAGAGACAAATTAGAAAAATAATAGTAAAATGATAATAGTGTCAGACTAGACGTATAAATATATATATCTGCACATTAATTCTGGAATATATAATACAATTAAATTCAAGCTGCACAAAATATTGTAATGATGTAACTCCATATGATGCGACTAATATAAGGAATAATAAATTCAGTATAATGGAATAATGGCAATAAATGGTTAATACTGATACAAAGATACTAACAGAAAATATTGATGATAACACAATACAAGGCACTAATGAAATATAATAGAATGTGACAATTATATCAGATATAATGGATTATCATAATGTGATGAATTGAATAATAATAATAAATGATTCATTGTAAATGAGGGACTCTCTTAAGTACACCACTCCATAGTGGATGCCTAACACCTGCCACATGGAGCCAAGAGGGGTGAAGCATCTGCTCTTGGGCTTAAGAGAGAAGGTGGTTGTGATGAGGGGGAACAGTGATAGAACACCTCACTGGGTACGCCACTCCATGATGGATGCCTAACACCTGCCATATGGAGCCAAGGGGGATATGGTATTCTGCCCTTGGGCCTAGGAGGGATGGTTTCTTGGACACCCTATCTAACTAGTGGACTAAAGGAATTGATTAGTAACTGACTTACAAACTGACTTTATATAATAATCTGATCTCATCTAGGAAATATAATAATCTGATCATATTCAACAAATATAATTCTAACAGTCATTAATATAGCAGATTTGATATCATTTATATAATTCATATTTCAGTTAAAGTATTATTTCATATATGTTCTCTAATTTTGTTGCAGGAAAACAATATACAAAGGTACGCCTATAAAACCCAATTACTTATTTATAGATTTGGCCAAATTTGAGTTAAATTAAAGCGTAACTAATTAGGGGGCATTGCATACATGTATATCAGATTCTGGACTTTTTGAGGTACCAATTTGTCCTTTCAAGAGGATTATGCAGCCAGGTGACAAGTTCTGATCATCAGCACACCCTAATCCATTGTCATCTGGTAAATCAGTTCTGATCCTTTTCTGTTGCTGGGAATTTGCAGCCCAAAATCATTAATTATGAGTCCAATTTTCAATCCAACAGGGCAAACCCTAGATCAGCTGTTGACCGTAATAATCTAGGGGTCACATACCAGTGCTCTGTATAGATATAGGTACATTTCAGTTATCAGTGGATGCTGAAGTTATGTTTTCTAAATTTTAAACTGAGTAAATGTTCTTCTGGTTCAGATTGACCTAATTCTGTGTACAAAGAGTACTGTAACTTTTAACATTTGTTTGAAGGGTTTTAAAGTGCTGCTTAGTGTTACACATGCCTGCAATGATCTATTATAAAATTCTGAACTTCTTGAGAACAGAAAACTATTAAGCATAATCGGTTGTCGTACAGAATGGGACAAAAAGCTACCTAATGAACATTTCAGAATCCAATTCATTTTTTGGGAATATGAATATGATATGGCAGATATAAATTTTTGCCTTTACCTACTGATTTTACTACTCCACCAGATTGTTTCTATAATAAAGTGAGCCCTTGAATTTTTTGATGCTGAAATGTCAGCCATGTTAAGATCTAACAAGAATCAAACCTATTTGAAAAAGTAAGATCCTTGTAGCCACTTTCGGGTGTAAAGCAAACCGTTGTCACTTTTTGGCTCCCTCAAAAAGTGACATTCGTCTACCATTCAAAGATTTGTTGACGATAGACTGCCTAGCAGCTATATACATCTTTATGGCTTTAATAAAGTAGGACATGTGTTGAGTTCCTATGGTCAAATTTCAAAAGCAAACTATAGTACTGAGGTGAAAAATCAAGCGAGTTTGCTATAGAGTCATGAACCCGCCTCATCATGAGACATTTGGTTTTGAATCTAGATTGAGAACTTCTTAGAAGTCTAGTCTTAGAGAGTCTCAAAACAGATGTAGGCTCTTATTTTATGCTTAATTCAAACTGGATAATTACAAATTTGTCATCGATTGCTTAAATTCTTATCATTAAAGCATTCATGACAATTGTACAATTGTAATTCTAATATGAAATTCAATATATTATCTTCATTTTGATCCTGATCCAAATTGGTATCTGTAATGTCCTTTGTCATGCTGGCAGTTGTGTACCCGAACCAGATGATGGTGCCAATAGCCACGTGTCCATGATGGTGCCACTAGCACTCTGGTGGGACAAAAACCCCACTCTTAAGCCAATGGATGCCATTCATCATCAGTCTGAGCTTTTGGCGTAGCGGTTGCCTTGGTTGCTATCAAAGTCGAGGTCTCAAGGTTAAGGCCTACGAAGTATGGCAAGCATATAATGTCCTTGCTGGATGAAAATCCAGTGTGTCAGCTAAACCTTGGTGGATGCTCCTTCGTCATGCTGTCGGTTATGTACCCAAACCCGATGGTGGAGCCAAATGCCAGGTGTCCACGAAAACCCCACTCTTCACACTAATGGGTGCCATTCACCATCAGTCTGAGCCTTTGGCGTAGTAGTTACCTTGCTTGCTATCAAAACTGAGGTGTCAAGGTCAAGTCCTACGAAACATAGTGGGCCTGTAATGTCCTTGCTGGATGAAAATCAAACATGTTGACTAAACCCTGATGGTCTAATTACCCTGGCAATTCTTAATGTAACTGAAAGTTGTTTTATAAATGCCTCTGGCCTATTTTGGTCATTTGTGGACATATATTTTTTTTTTGTTCCTTCTCTCTGGTATAATGCCCAGTGAAAATCTGTCTAAAAGGGTAAAAGGGCTACCAAGAATAAGAGGATTTGTATGTTCCAGATATAAGGTGAATATTCAGAAACCGGCATATTGGAACATGTTTAACTAGGAATCCTAACACTTGAGGACTGCTTTCCAAAGTCCATATTTGTAATAACTATCAAGTAAACAACCAGAAAATATTCGATTTACAAAATCTGTGACCAGGTCATTGCAGAGGCTTTGGAAACTACAAGAGCTACCCGAACTCCAGCATCATCAACAGTACAGCTAAATGTCAACATTTTTTTTCAGTTCCATTTCAATAAACTGGCTAAAAATAGCTTTTCTAGGGGAAAAAAAATTATTTTTTAGCTGGCAAAGATCAAGAATCAAACACTAATTTGGCTGCAGAAATTACTCCAGCAGATAAGGCACCTAAGTTCAGGGACAGGCTGCATAAAATCTAGCAGAGGGAAAGCAAACAATCCCGCTAACTCAGGAATTACACCTAATTGCAAGACAATTGGCACCAATCCTGGTGTATCTTGATTCTTGTCTGTGCACAGATAAAAGAGACCTGCCCCATCCATCCGGGGTTCAGTTCAAAAAAACATAATAAGGCAGGACCAATATCCACATTGTACATCAAGGGATACCCACAAAGGGCAGCGAGATACACTAGCATAAATTGTTTCCTTGAAATCTATTAGGGAATTAGCATCCATTCCGCCGAGCACAAAAGACTGTACGTAGAAATAACACGAGAGACTAATAATACCACGTTGCTGAAGAACTAGAGAAAATATAATCATTCCCAAGACTCAAAAATGAAAATGAAAGCAAAGTCCTCATTGCAAAAGGTAGTGCTAACTCGGCAGGCATGTGGCGAGGTAATGGGATAATGAATGTGGATTGACCATGACACAGATTTAATGAACGCATATGAGTGTGAACCAAGTTTAAAATCTTAAGAATGTAGCTCCAAGTGAATGTAACGTCCAATTACATGAAATCCAAGTACTCGATATCACATTAAGGTAGCCCATAACCTGTCACATGATATTGCAAGAGAAAGCAAGAATTTTTTTAGTTTTTTAAATCAAGACAAAACTATAACATACTTCTTGTAGTCATCTCGGCCTGTGATATGGTATCGGCGCATAATAAGAGCCTCTCTCTGTCCTCCTTCTTTCTTCCATTCCAGAAAATTCACCTTCTTCAGAAGCTTCTTCTCATGAAATTTAAGCTTCCTCATGGCGTTCGCGTTCAAGTTTCAAATCCCTGCATGCATGCATACCTTCAACGAAAAAACCCAAAGATTAAAATAAAGGTGAAACAAAAAACCCGAAGCCACTTGTGACTAACCTTAATGATGTCTCCTATTCAAACCTCCGAGACACTTCTCCGTCTATGCTTGGTTCTCTATCTGTGCTCTGTTTATGCTCTATTCCTTGTTTGTGCTGCGGTATTGTTATCAAATTATCATGAGGGAAGGCACTGCGAATCGCATTGCCATCATTTGATTTCACGGTCTGTTGGTTGTTTGGGGGTTTGAGAAGCCGACTTGTTGAAGAAGAATAATGGAATTGCAGCAGTGAGTTTAATATCGGAAGCCGCTGCAACGAAACTATTTCATGTAATATTCATCCTCAATTTACTTGGTCGATTAGGTTATGGACACCAAAATCTTACTAATTCTTTAATTGGTGTAATTATTATTATTATTTTAATTTTTTAAACAATTTAACAAATTCAAAATTCTTTTAAAGAGATGCATTTGGTCAGGCTGATTAGTTTGAAGATTTAATTAGGAGAAATATTATACTAGTCTTTCTTTTTTTTTACAATTAACTCTATTATAATTATAAACAAGTAGTTGGAGATTTAAAAGCTATTTGGGAAATGGCTCGAATTCCAGCAAAGGCGAAGATTTAGAGGCCAACCTAGAAGGACAGATCAGCACAGGACAGCTCAATGGCAAGGTCGGAGTGGCAGCGATGGCAAGTTTGGTGGATTTTTTGGGGCAAATTTAATCCCTATTGGCAACAAAGCTTCCAACGTGGTGCCAATCTCATCCAATGGAGATTGTGGAGTCACAGTGAATTTGCATCCAGACAAGAATACATCAAACGAGCAAGGAGCTACGATTGAGCATCGAAAGGAGTTTCCAAGCGGTGTGAAGGATGGTTGAAATGTTGGTTAGACCCCCTGGCATGGGAGGATAGGGAATTTTGCTCCAGCGAAGCCTCCTCTGCATATGAGGCGGGGGTCCACAAAAAATGGTAAACCCTTTCAAAATAATTGGAGGAAAGTCAAACCCCAAGCAACCATTAACAACATCCAAAACAATTAACCCTATTCGTCGTCGAAGAAGAGGAGTCAGTTGATCTTGATTTCCTCGTATTACCTTCAATCGCGTAGGGAGTACTTAAGAGATTGTGCATTATTCATCAAGTGGACATGCAAGGATCCATTGATCCAGTGGATTTTGGAATGGTTCAAGGTCACTTTTGTTGATCGAGTATGTATTAAAACCCTAGCTTAAGGTTTATTTATTCTTGAATGCATAGATAAGGAATTAAAATGGAAAATTTTGCACAAGTAGCCCATCTTTTTTGAGGGATTTTGTTTTTACATGTTGGATTGGGAGTCGAACATTAACCCCTCGACTCACTGCCCAACACGCTTCCCGCATTGGGTGTCCCTTGGTAATCTCCCACCTGAGTACTGGAGCACAAAGGTGATAGATAAGACTGGGAACTCCTTGGGGAAAGTTATCAGATACAAAGAAGAATTCTATCTAGGAAGATCAAGGATGGTGAAGATCTCGATTGATCTTGACATGAACTTTAGATACCTAGACAAACTGGAGATTCTAACAAATAAGGGATCTTGGTATGAAAGGATTGTAGTAGAATCCACATGAGGTAGATGCATCATTAGTAAGAGCTACATTGCTAGTTGTTTGATGAGCAAAGGAAAATCAGTAGATGTCTCTTTCGAGGATGATGGCAGGCCAAAGGAAAATGCTCCCTCTTTGGATAATTGGATGAATAACAACATCTTGAGTGAGAAAAACAAGTGCCCAATTTCAACAACACAAAATAGTGGGGGGATGGAAACAGAGCCTCGGAAACATGGAGATCAGCTTTCCAATGATATCAGTCATAAAAAAATTAAAAAATCTCCCATTATTGACATGGACCCCCATGTCTCTCCACATAATAGCCAGCATGTAATTTGAGAGGAATTGTCATTTGTCATTTCCCATCATTCATAATATTAGTAATGCTCCCTTTTCGGATATGGGATATGTGTTTGGGCAAAAGGATTTGGGGGTGAAAGATCAGTTGGTTCAATTGAGCCATGACGTAGGAAACCTATAGGATGAGATCAACAACAATCTTGCTTCGATGGATCAATTGGCTCAGTCGGAGGCAACAAAGTTTATAAGCAATCCACTATTCACACAAAATTAGATTGACATTGAGGATCGCACTATAAGAGATTTGGAGATTGTTTGTGGATGACCCCGATGATGAGATATTGAATGAAGATGAAAAGGAATTAGAAAGACAAGTCCCGATTCAAAAGATTAGAGAAATGGACAGCATAAATGAAAAGGATTTGGAAGATACTAATGACTAAAAAATAAGCCACCTGATACTAGTTTGGGTCTGAATTGGGACTTGTCTTCTAAAAAATTGTCTGATTGTGGTAAGGAAACCCCAAGCAAAAGAGGAAGGAAGTCTTTTTTAGAGCTTCAAACTCTACATGGACAAGCAGAAGGGAAAACAAAGATAACAGCTATGCTATCTCAGGGGAAGGGAAACTTGTAGAGCACAAGATACCACTAAGAGGCGGGTGAATTAGTGGTTATTAAAAACCTTAACCTTTTTAAACCTGACTATGTGTAACGGTTAGCAATGCAGAGACTACGGAGTATACCAATGAGATCAAGGAGGAGATCAAAATGTAAGCACACACAAAGACACATCACATAACATCGGATATACGAGGAAAACCCAAAGTGGGAAAAACCTTGGTGAGAAATGTTGTTGGAGTCTACTACTCCAATCTAGCCTCACAATGATCAACGGTATTACAAAGTTTAGGGCACCAACCCCTGTTGATTTATGGGCACCAACCCAAAGGAGCATCAACCCCTGCACCGAGCACCAACTCAATGAAATATAATGAATTATATATTCAGTACACAGTAAGCACCTTGTTACAAATGAGTTTTGTAACCTCTATATACACTTCATCATGTCGGTTCAACTCTTCTCTATTTCTCTGCTTCTCATCATTGTCAGTTCTATTCACTCTGCCTCTGCCTTACTGGTTAGATCCTCCATAGTCTGATTCACTGTTTTTGCTTTACCAGTTAAACCTCTTTCTCTCACTCTTCCTCTGCTCTACCGAGACCTTTTTCTCTCTATATCGATTTTCCTTTGTACTAGGTTTCCACCTAACCAGATCTCCTTTCACTCTTTGTTCCTTACCGGTACAATCTCTACCAGTATAACAGACAGTTATGCTCTGTAGTTGCTTTACCAGTAAACCTTGAACCTTGTCGGTTCAATCTTGTCTACCAGATATTTTTCTTTCTCTTCCTCTCACTTCTTGATCTACCTTCACTTTAGCAGTCTACCGTCCAACATATGGATCAACACTTGCTCATCACGCTTATCAGTTAAACTCTTCTTACCAGTTTCTTCTCCAACACACTCAGTCGCTTTATGTACTTCTCTTTTGTACTCGGACTAATCACTCTTATGCTCTCAACAATCACCTTCTCTTCACTAGCATCAACAATAGCAACCCATTAGATCTTCAATCTACATATTTATATTCAGGCTTTCCCACCAAAATGGGAACTCAAACTTTGCGCCCTAAGGTTTTCTTCACCGACCCAATCCGTATCAAATCTACTCGGATATCATCTCCAAGATTCACACCCTACATCAGAACAAGCAGTACTGAAATATTTCATTCTTCCAAAACATGCTTACTATCTTTAGCAAACTGCAACTTGTTTGTCGGCCTCACTCTTTGTCAATCATGTTAAATGATCTCACAGTTCCTTTCTCTAGATCAACTAGTCAATCAACTTTCCTGCTTCGATCATGATGTCATAGAATCAAATCTATTTCCTTTGAACAACTTTGATCCACAATCCTTTGCAACTCATCTCATGATTTTTCGTAGTCTGCATTAATACTGACTTAGTCGACAACTACCTCACCGACGCACTCTTCACCATTGTACGTTAGCCACCTGGATTTCACGTGTCAACTCTATCAACATCTAGTTCAGTGGACTATGTCAGTTCAGGCTTAGGCACCGACCAAAAACACATTACCGGTATTTACCTTATACTACCGGTTCATCTTTCCCTACCGATTATACAGTAATCGGTTAATCTTCATGCCAAGCACTTCACTATTCTGTCGGTTAGGTCATGATGACCTAGACTGCTCCCGATTCAGAGTTTATAACTTCACTATGCACATCTCCGTTTGAAGAGAGTCCTTCACTTTGTCTCTATGTTAGCTTAGTGGTTGCCTTACCTACCTGCATACTGGACTGGTATTCATTCTTCTTCACCGAGTACATATCAGTCAATTATAAATGTGCTCTTCGGTTCACCAAACTTGATGCGATTTCAATCATAGACACATGTCAATGTTATGAGCATATATTCTGAACCACAACATCTAAATCCTCTCCAATCATCCATATTGGTTGCTTGAACACCACTCTGTTCCTATTTGCTGGTTGACAATACTCATTCCTGCATACCGGTAACACCCATGAGAACATCATGCCAACAATCTTCATCTATCACCAATTGTGGTAACACCAATCTCCATTTGCATCCTGGTTGCACTCTTTGTCTGCAATGCTAACCCTTTCCTTTCTTCTACATTAGCACAGACATCATCTTAACCGGTTTGCCAAAGTGGCAAACACATCACTTCTTAGCCTTCCTTTTCTGTCTAGATAGATCATCATGCCTTCTCTTGTTGATTTGGTCTATATCTTTGGTTTCATATACCAGAGGCTTACTCATGAATTACTTTGTTCATTTGATATAAGCCTTCAACCACCTGCCTTTAACTTCTTTGATTGTCTTATCTTAGAGGGTTATGATATTGTCACCAACCAGTGGGAGTAGATAGACAGTTGCACTCAACCTGCCAATTCCCGGTGGGAGTGGATCTTTGTTGCTCATTTTGCTTTCGTCATTGCACTAATGTGACTTTTATGAAATTGAGCAAATATATCTTCAACCAGACATATGATCTAGTAGACTGCCCATTTGTCTTCTTGCTATCTTGAGGCAGCCCAATTTTTGTCTGTCTTTTCTTCATCCCGTGACAGCATCTTCATCTGACGGGAATCTTGTTGAATGTCATCAATCAAACTGCATACCGGTTGCCTGCCCTTCTTCATTAGTTCAATCTTGCTTCCTTACCGCTCACATGCTTACCGGTTGGCATTCCATACCAATCTCCAATACTTACTCATCGATCAACATTCATTACTCACCGGTTGACATTTCATACCTACCGGTGATAGTCTATACTGGTAACATGATATACTGGTTGACATCAATGACAACACAATGCCAACAATCTCCCCCTTTGGTATTGATGTCAACAAATGTAGTATCTGGTATACTACTGGTTTCTTGTCCCCCTTTGACAACAATGACAAAGGGAACTGACAGAACTTTCTCCCCCTTAGACCATTATGCTCTACATCCTCTCATCCAGCAACACTTGAGATAGAGGGCTTAGATGCCAATTGATACCACTTGCATATACCAATCTGATATTGAATTGATACCTCTGATACC
Source organism: Cryptomeria japonica (assembly GCF_030272615.1). Classification (NCBI taxonomy): domain Eukaryota; kingdom Viridiplantae; phylum Streptophyta; class Pinopsida; order Cupressales; family Cupressaceae; genus Cryptomeria; species Cryptomeria japonica. The sequence goes on from NC_081409.1 coordinate 377,731,381, forward strand.
ATTATGAAAGGCGTGTCAGTGAATTTGACTTAGTTGTCGGTCAGACTGCATCTTCTCCCCCTTTGGTATGCAGGAAGTTATTCTGATACCAATTTGCTGACACTAACACTGATACCAATTATATATTCTCCCCCTGTGCAGGTAACTCTCCCCCTTTGAATGAGGGTGCCAATAAATTTCACTATCAGTTGAGTACTTTTTCTCCCTTGTTGCAGGCAACTCTCCTTGAACCATAGATCTCAGGTCATCTTTCCCTGTCAAGTCCTAAATTGGGGGTCCAATATGCACCTTGTACGGGTAGAGCTGAGCATACATGATCTACTAATGGTCTCCCACTTCCATGATATCCATCACAACTTGTGACATAATCTATCATGACCACAATTCCATAGTCTTTCATGTCAACCACCAAATCGGTTAAATCAAAATGTTGCATTCATATAAGGTCAACTACCGCACCAACACATTTTCACACCATACTTCTCCAATATTGCCTAAGATATAATTTCCTATGTCCAAACCACAGGAGTCACTGCAATGATCTGGAATACATTGACTCACATAATCTTCAATTCCGGTCAATATCCATACCGATAACATACTATACATATCGATTTGCTTTACCGGACCAATATCTCTACTAGAACACCTTCCTCTAACCTCCATCTTCCTGATTCAAATGCCTCTGATGCCAATTTGTAATTTAAACCATCCACTGACACTTGCAACAGTCTTCCATCTTTCATACGTAGATGTGTAGCCAAGGCACTAACTACGCATACTGCCATCTCATCTTCTTCCTTGTGTTGGCAGCAACTTGTCCTTCCATCTGTCCTTTTCAAAATTGGGGTGAATGATATGATCAAAATGTAGTTCTCCCTAAGGTCCTGTATCTTCTTTAAGCCTTAGGAGACATCACTTGTACATTGAATGCACAATGTCTACCCATGGTCATGTTCTCTTGCTTCTTTCTTCATACTTGCTTGATCTCCCTCCTTTTCTCATTTTCAATCTTGGGAGCAGTGTTGACTTCCTTTTGTTGATTGGTCCTTGCTCTAAAAACATTGATGTAGTAGCAAACTATGTTCGTGCCAGACAAATGATTGGAGGACCTTCTATCAAACTGGTTTGATCTTCTTCTCCTGATCATGTTGTTATAGCCAGCTACCAGAACCAATGGATTTCTTGATCTTGCAGGAACACTTCTCCCTTTGTTCCATGCAGGTCTTTGATTCTCATATGCTCTATAACTACTTCCATAATGAGCATGATTTTTACACTAGTTGCCATAAGACTGAAAATTCTTCTTTCTACATTCACGACTTATATGGCCAAAACCATTACATGAAAAATAGTAATCGGAGAAGGAGGGCTTATTACTTACAAATTTATTCTGCCAAACATGTGGTGATCTTACAGGCTCGTTTCCTCCATTCCTTCTTCCTTTGTTGTTGATCCTGGGATTCTCATTTACAACAGACATATGTCTTGGTCTTCTCCTATTCTCAGTTTTGTGTGTAACAACATCTCTTAGTCTTGTACCAGCAGAAGGTCTTCTAGTTTGTCTTCTTAGGTTCTTATTTTCTGATGAAGCCATATTCTCTCATATTCCCTTTACCTTTTGGATCAATATTATTCTTCCTTGCAGCACCAGTCTTCATCCTCATGTCTTCACCGGTTGTAGTGAGGACAACCTTCTTCCTTGGAGCATTTCTGACTGTGAAGGTCTGACTTTTGTCATTTTCACTTTTGGAGACAAACTGAATTTCTTTGTTGGAGATGTCCTTGATTGTGAAGCATTCACCGATATCAAATCCTAATCCTTCGGCATCCTTGGAGTGTTTTTGTTTATTCAACATTTTATCCAAGGCTTCGGTTCTACCATCATACCGGATCCTCACCTTGAGCTCATCCTAGCACTTCTCAAGATCTTTTCTGAGGTTCTCCATTTCACCTTTTTGCTTCTGGCACTCTTTATCTTTTGTCTCTACTTCTAGCTCCAACTCCTCACATCTTCTCTTCTCGACATCAAAGACTGATTTTAATTCATCAGTCATTCCTTTGGCTTCTTCTAGTTGAGTTGTCAATATGCAAATATTTTTATTTGACTCTTCAAGACATGTTTTCAACTAGCTGCATTCTTCATGAACATATCTTTTGTAATTCTTAAATTCATCCCTAACATTTTTCAACTCTTCAAGAGCACTTACCAACTCGCCTTCAAGATCAACTTCAACCTCAACTTCCTTTTCATCTTCTTCATCACTCTCAAAAACATCTAGATGGTAGGATTGATCTCTATTATCACTTTTTTATGTGTGCCTCTCACTTTGCATCTCTTGAGCCATGAGGAGATAAGTTTCCTCTTCAGCACTACTGCAGCAGCTGACTGGTCTAGACTTATCAACTGCACATTCATCTTCTACATAAATCTTCTTGCTTCCATAATCTGATCTAGCGGTACAAGGTTCTTCACCATAAAGTTTCTTCAGTCCATCCCACAAACTCTTTGCAGATTTGCATTTATCCACCTTTGAAGATACATCATCAGAAAGCCCACTAAGAATAGTCTTCATGGCTTCAACATTGCATTCATATCTTCTCTTTGCTTCAAGATCAGTAGGGGGACTAGCAAGACTAGAGTAGCCATTTACAACTGACATCCAGACATCATAGCCTAAAGAGGACATGTAGACTTCCATTCTACAACTCCAAACAAAAAAGTTTAAACCATCAAATACCGGTATAGGGATTGACTCAAATTTAACCATTGTGTTCAGACTCCAGAATCTACCCAAGCTAGAGAAAGCTTATCTAACAGAGAACCTAGGCTCTAATACCAATTGTAGAACACAAGATACCACTGAGAAGGGGGTGAATCAGTGGTTATCAAAAACCTTAACCCTTTTAAACCTGACTACGTGTACCAGTTAGCAATTTAGAGACTAGGGAGTATACTGGTGAGATAAAGGAGAAGATCAAAATGCAAGCACACACAAAGACACATCACATAACACAGAATATACGAGGAAAACCCAAAGTGGGAAAAACCTCGGTGAGAAATGTTGCTGGAGTCTACTGCTCCAATCCAACCTCACAATGAAACAACAATATTACAAAGTTTAGGGCACCAACCCCTAATGATTTATGGGTGCCAACCCAAAGGAGCACCAACCCCTATTGATTTATGGGCACCAACCCAAAGAATCACCAACCCCTACACCGAGCACCAACTCAATGAAATACAATGAATTATATATTCAGTACAAAGTAAGCACCTCGTTACAAATGAGTTTTGTAACCTCTGTATACACTTCACCCTGTCGGTTCAACTCTTCTATGTTTCTCTGCTTCTCATCAATGTTTGCTTCTCATCATTATCGATTTTATTCACTCTGCCTCTTCCTTACTGGTTAGATCCTCCACAATCTGATTCATTGTTTATGCTTTACCAATTGAACCTCTTTCTCTCACTTTGCCTTTGTTCTACTGGGACCTTTTTCTCTCTATCCCGATTTTCCTTTGCACTCTATTTCTACCTAACTGGATCTCCTTTCACTCTTTGTTCCTTACCCATATAGTCTCTTCTAGTATAACAGACAATTATGCTCTGTAGCTGCTTTACTGGTAAACCTTGAACCTTGTCGGTTCAATCTTGTCTGTTAGATCTTCTTCTTGCTCTTCCTCTCACTTCTCGATCTACCTTCACTTCAACAGTCTACCCTCCAATAAATGGATCAACACTTGCTCATCGCACTTATTGATTAAACTCCTCTTACCAGTTTCTTCTCCAACACACTCAGTCATTTTATGTACTTCTCTCTTGCACTCGGACTAATCACTCTTCTTCTCTCAACAATCACCTTCTCTTCACTGACATCAACAACAACAACCCATTAGATCTTCAATCTACATATTTATATTCAGGCTTTCCTGCCAAAATGGGAACTCAAACTTCACGCCCTAGGGTTTTCTTCCCGGACCCAATCCGTATCAAATCTGATCGGATCTCATCTTTGAGATTCACACCGTGCATCAGAACAAGCAGTACTAAAATATTTTATTCTTCCAAAACACGTTTAGCAAACTACAACCTGTTTTTCGGCCTCACTCTTTGTCAATCACATTAAATAATCTTGCAGTTCCTTTCTCCAGATCAACTAGTAGATCAAATTTCCTGCTTCGATCATGATGTGACAGAATCAAATCTATGTCCTTTGAACAAATTTGAGCCACAATCCTTTGCAACTCATCCCATGATTTTCACAGACTACATTAACACTGACTTAGTCGACAACTACCTCACCAATGCACTCTTCACCACTATACGTTAGCCACTTGGATTTCTCGTGTCAACTATGTCGACATCCAACTCAGTTGACTATGTTGGTTCAGGCTTAGGCACCGACCAAAAACACACTATCGGTATTCATCTTAAACTACTGGCAATAACCGGTTACTTCACTATTCTATCGGTTAGGTAATGATGACCTAGACTTCTCCCGGATCAGAGTTCATCACTTCACTATGCACATTTCCATCTGAAGAGAGTCCTTCACTTTGTCTCTCTATTCCTTTACTAGTTGCCTTACCTGCCTGCATACTGGACTAGTATTCATTCTTCTTCACCGAGTACATATCAATCAATTATAAACGTGCTCTTTGATTCACCAAACTTGATGCAGTTTCAATCACAGACACATGTCAATGTTATGAGCATATATTCTAAACCGTAACATTTGAATCCTTTCCAATCATCTGTACTGGTTGCTTGAACACCACTATGTTCTTGTTTACCAGTTGACAATAATCCTGCCTACATACCGGTAACACCCATGAGAACATCATGCCAACAATCTTCAATTGTCACCAACTGTGGTAACACCAATCTCCATCTGCATCTAGGTTTCACTCTCTGTCTGCAATGCTAACCCTTTCATTTCTTCTAAATTATCCCAAACATCATCTTAACTGGTTTGCCAAAGTGGCAAACACATCACTTCTTATCCTTCATTTTCTGTCCTGGTAGTTCATCATGCCTTCTCTTGTTGATTCGGTTCATATCTTTGGTTTCATATACCAGAGGCTTCCTCATGATTTACTTTGGTCATCTGGTATAAGCCTTCAACCACCTGCCTTTAACTTATTTGACTGTTTTATCCCAAAGGGTTATGATATTGCCACCAACCAGTGGGAGTAGATAGACAGTTGCACTCAACCTGCCAACACCTGGTGGGAGTGGATCTTTGTTGCTCATTTTGCTTCCATCATTGCACTAATATGACTTTTCTGAAATTGAGGAGATATGTCTTCTACCAGACATATGATCTAGTAGACTTCCCATTTGTCTTCCTTGCTATCTTGAGGCAGCCCTATATCTGTTAGTCTTTTCTTCATCTTGTGACAACATCTTTCATTTGGTGGGAGTCTTGTTGAATGTCATCAATCAAACTTCATACCGGTTGCCTATCCTTCTTCATTATTTCAATTTTTTTCTTATCGCTCACATGCTTATTGGTTGGCATTCCATACCAAACTCCAATACTTACTCACCAGTCAATATTCATTACTCACCGATTGACATTCCATACCTACTGGTGAGTCTATACCAGTAACATGCTATACCGATTGACATCAATGCCAACAATACCGGTTGACATCAATGATAACTCAATGCCAATAAAACTCCCTCTCTCAAGAGCTCTTAAGATATTGTCTTGGAATGTTAGGGGTCTGAGCGCCCCTAACAAACAACGCTTGGTCAAGTGCAAGTTCTTATCAAATCAAACTGACATAATTCTTGTTCAAGAAACAAAACTAAAAGTAGAAGATGTAGTAAAATTCACATATAGACTTGGTCCATGGCAGACAAAGATAGTAAATGTTGAAGATGCACCTGGGGGTCTGGCCATTTTATGGAGAAGAAGTGTTGCAAGCTTTGAATTAGTGGAAGCAAAAAGACATTGGAAAGGAGGATATGTTAAATCCCTCAATAGTGATTTGCAATTCATTCTTATCAATGTCTATGGATCCATCCCCACCATAAGGAAAAGAGAGGTTTGGATAGGAATTGAAAGGTTCTTAGTAAGATTTCTAGATTGCCGCATCATTCTGGGAGGAGATTTCAAAGCCATCCTACAATGCTCTGAAAAAAGGGGTGGCTCACCTATGATTGGTCGATCCCAGGAAGACTTTAGCAATTGGGTTTGTAGAAATAATCTTTTGGAAATTGAGACAGGTAGAGGTGATTTCACTTGGAATAATAGGAGGCTTGGTTTTAGTCAGATTGCTGAGAAACTAGATAGGTTATTTATTAAAGGGGATTTATCCATCCTCCCCTTTGACCTCAAAGCCTCTATTCAATCATGGTCAAGTTCTGATCATTATCCAATCTTGCTAGAAATTATAGGAGACAAGAAACCTAGGTGGTCTCCTTTCAAATTTGAATTTATGTGACTGTAAAGTGGAAGATTGGATCCTAGTGACTCCCCACCTAGGAGAGAGAAAGGAAGTCACTAGGATGATTTTCACTTGGGAAGAACTTTACATTCAAAAGAGGGGTTGAATCCGCTAGATCCAAATATGAGGGAAACAAGGATGTGAATTCTGAGTGGATTGCAAGTGGTTGAAGTGTGATTTACCCTCTTTTGTAAATGAGAAAGTTGACTTGTTAACTATGTGGGAAAGAGAGAGGAAATGAGTGAAATGAGGAGCTACCAATTTGGGATCGCGTTGTAACTTCAGATCTGAGATTATTAAACTGACACGAATCTACCCTACAAATTTGGAGAAAAGTCATCGGGACCATGGCGGGAATGTACATGGTCCGCCACAAAATCCGCTAAACGAAAAGGGTTCTTCTGTCTCTACAAATGAAGCCCAAACCTGCAATTATAGTTGTGCACCTGCAACCTACACACAAAAAAGAGAAGAAAGGGGGGTTGCGGATAGGGTTTGCCTCAGTCAAACCCCGATTGAGGAATCAACCTTGAAAGAAAGTAATTGCAAATGCTTGAATGTAAACAATGGAAATGTATACCTTGTAGATCTGCAGCTTGTTGATGATGATTTCTTTGCTTCTTGAATGTAACCACAAATGTTGAATGAAATGGCATGTAACATGACAAAACCCTAACACACACATGCTTGCTAATGAATAGTGTAATGTTGCTTCAATGGATGAATGAAGAAGACTTGAATTCTTGAATGCTTGATGATGACCTTGAAATCTTGTATCTTCTCCTTATGCTCTTTATCTGTCTTTCTATTATCCATCTGTCCATGAATGAGGGTATTGAATTCCTTTTTATACATGCCTCAAGGATTAATTTTCAACCATCAAAGGCCAACAAAGAGGAATTGCAAACCCCGAAGACAAATAATGCATAGGAGATCGGGCATACCTAACATAGTGTCACCCTAAGGGGTGAGGAAAAGGGGGCCACGCTCCTGTCCTGCCCTATTTTGGGGCCCGGATAGGGTCTAGAGAAGACATAGGTCATGAAGGAGAAAGAGTGAAGGATTGGAAATGCAGAAATAGGTCCTAATTAGGGAAGGAGATGTCATCGCCAAGGTGAGGACCCCAAATGTGGTTAAAATTGCAGGAGTCACAATTTTATGACACTACATTTAGCCCCCACTTTAGCAGGAGTATGGCTTACGCTACTACTGTCGATAAAGTAGAAGAAAGAGAGAGATGAAGATGAGGAATGTAGAGAAATACCACAAAGAGTATAAGACATCACTAATATTGAGGAGGAAAAATTCCCCAATCTTAGGGTCTTAACTCATGCCAACATATGCAAGAGCACACAAAACAAAAAGGCACAAGACACACAAAACAAAGACAAAGCGCAAAAAGATACATGACAAGAACAAGACACAAGATGACAAACTAACTAGCTAAAGAGATCTTGAGCTCAGATGTCTCAACAACTAATCAGGACACAAAGACCAGTGCCATCACATAAACACGAAGCGATCACATAAAAGAGCAAAGTTGACATCATCCATGAGCTATCAATAGTAAAACTATGAGTTCATGAGAGGAAGAAGATAGAGGACATGAATACACACTTGGGTGATCCATGAGAAGAAAGGCGAAGAAGAAAGAAACCATGGACGTCTCGCCCCTGATACTAGGTGATCCATGGAGAGAAGGACATGGAAAATCTCGCCCCTAGAGCCTGTCTAGGTGATCTATGTAAAGAGAGAGAGAGTGAGAACACCATTAGTTCCACTCAACCTCATGCACGTGTGTGCAAGTGATGTTCAAAGCGCTGCATAGGAGTTTATGCCCGAGTATGCTACAACCTGTATAAAATGTATAGTACAAGTGTCAAGAAAGGTGTGATATCTCACTCTAAGAGACCATGCTCTGGTTCCGAGAATAATCACCCCGTATAAGAGAAAAGTGGCATCATCTCACTCTAAGAGACCGTGCTCTAGTTCTAAGAATGACCCACTTTACAAGAGAAAAGTGACGACATCTTTCTCTAAGAGGTTTCCCTCTAGTTCCAAGATTGTCCCACTATACAAGACAATAAGAAGTGAAGACATCTCTCTCTAAGAGACCGTGCTCTGGTTTTGAGAATGACCCATTGTACAAAAAGTGACAACATCTTTCTCTAAGAGGTTTCCCTCTAGTTCCAAGAATGTCCCATTGTACAAGAAAAGTGACAACATCTTGCTCTAAGAGGTTTCCCTTTGGTTCCAAGAATGTTCCACTGTACAATGCATGAGAGAATTATGGTACAAAGGAGTAGTGTGGGTGCCCCCCCTTAAGATGTCAACATAGGTTGATATTGATATCTTAAGGAAAGAAGAACGAGGATACCCACCTTCATCACAAAGAAGATATCTGCTATGCAACAAGGTCATAAATCCAAGCAAGAGAGGGAATACTCTTCAAGCAAGGATAAGATAGTTGAAAAGAGACATGTTGTTGTAAGTGTAAAGGTGATCCTTGGAGGAGAAGAGATATTTGTTCAAAAATACATCTACCCCCAAGAGGAGTTGTCTTATACATATATAACATCTTCTAGAACAAGAAAAGGAAAGAACAAGAATGCAATCCTTCCTCCTATTTCTAGGTGAAAGGGATTCTTGATGAGGGATGACTCACGTTTAGCCCCCAAAGGGATGGTTGGGTTTACCATAGATGTACATTACCAAGTGTAAAAGAGGTCGTAATCAAGGATTAACACTTCTTGTATAAGAGATAATCCTTAAGCCAATAACTAACAATTCTGCATGACATCAAGTAGTAGAACTCACACCATCCACTTAATAGGGCAAAGTGGATCCCTAGAGAAAGAGAGAGAGAAGGATCATTTCCCCCCAAGCTAATGGGACTGTATGCGAGGAAATGTGGTGACAAAAATGAATATCTCAAATCCAGAATACCCACACACCAATGAGACTCTTGGTGCAATTATATGAACTGATTCAATCAATTCAACTTCCCAAGGGGTGTCCCATTGTTCTCTATCTCACAGGATCCCTAAAGTTTTGCTCTCAGATCACTAAGCAAAGTGACTTAGGAATGACAACTCCAAGAACAAGTGATGTTTAATTTATAGGTATGAATGTATTATAAGATGTATGATATTGAAACTATCATGATTAAACTAGCATAAAGATGATGATATGATAAAATATTAGCATATTATCCTAGAAAATGATATATTATCCTATCATGAATATTCTATGATATATTTAAATGCTTCTAAATGCTATTATGATGATTTAATAAAGAGAGACTAAATGTTTAATAATTTAGGCTATAATGTAGATGCATGAAAACTTGGAGATTATGAAAATGAGGAATGAGAGCTCTATTTATAGGGAAAATAGGGCAATGGATGGTCAAGATTAGATAATCTCAACAGGGGTTAGGATTGAAAGTTAATCAATCCATGTTTACAATTTTCACCAATGAAATGGTGACAATTGTCAACAAGATGTTGCTTGAGAGGAGATGTAAGAAGCATTAAATGCTTGAGAAGACATGAAGGTTACCTTAGGAGGTAAGGGTTAAGGTTAGGTTAGGGTTATCCAATGGATCTTCTGCTATCAATATCACCTGCCCAATCTGAATCTACATAACCATGGATATCAAGGGAAGTCATGTCTCCAACTGAATTACCATGATAACACAAAGAATACTCTGAAGTACCCTTCAAATATCTGAAGACTCTTTTGACTGCATCCCAATGAACTCTACCAGGATTAGACATATATCTAGAAAGTACTCCCACTGCTTGGGCAATATCTGGTCTAGTACAAACCATAGCATACATCAAGCTTCCAACTGCACTCTGGTAAGGCACTCTGCTCATGTCTTCCATCTCCAATGGGGATGTAGGACAATCTGAAACAGATAGTTTCGTTCCAACTGTAAAAGGAACACTCAATGGTCTACAATTCTGCATGTTGAACCTCTGTAACACTGAATTCACATACTTACTCTGGCCTAGCCATAGCTTTCTGTTCGCCCTATCTCTTCTAATTTCCATCCCAAGAATGTGCTTTGCTGCACCAAGATCTTTCATTTCAAATTTAGCAGCGAGCTGAGACTTCAGTTCTGAAATCATACCTTTCCCTTTACCAATGAATAACATATCATCAACATACAATGCAATGAATAAGAAATGATCACCATAAGATTTATAATAAACACAGTGATCTGATTTAGAACGTTCAAATCCCAAACTCAACACATATGTATCAAATTTCTGGTACCACATCCTAGGACTTTGTTTGAGGCCATACAAAGATTTCTTCAATTTACAGACCAAATTACTTTTGCCTTTCACCACATAGTGCTCCGGCTGTGTCATATAAATATCTTCCTCCAAATCACCATGAAGGAAAGCAGTTTTCACATCCATTTGCTCAACCTCTAAATCATAAGCAGTAGCAATAGAAAGCAAAAATCTAATGGACGTCATTTTTGCAACAGGAGAAAATATCTCACCGTAATCAACACCCTCAACCTGAGAGTAGCCTTTTGCAACCAACCTTGCTTTATACTTCTCAATGCTTCCATCTGAACCAATCTTTTTCTTGAACACCCATTTACAACCAACAGGTTTTCGTCCTTCAGGCAATGGTACAAGATCCCATGTATCATTCTTTTTCAAAGCTGCCATTTCTTCCTCCATAGCAATCTTCCAGGATTCTACATCATTCATACCTAATGCCTCTTCTACAGATTTCGGTTCATCCACACTAGTATTCAGAGCAAAAATACATCTCCAATCATCAGGTGAATACCTTTCAGGTGGTTGTCTATGTCTTGTAGACCTTCGAACAAGCTGAGTTGGAGGTTCTTCCTCCTCTTCTGAAGATTCAGAGCTAGACGAGCTCTCCTCAAATTCTTGCCTATCTAGGGGTCTCGATTCAACTCTTTCAGGTGTAGAAGGAAGTTGAATCACATCTTCTTTTTTAGTCTGTTCTGGCTGTAATGTAACAGAAGGAGACTTAATTTCTCTAAAAATAACACTTCTACTGTGAATTACCTTTTGTGCAACAGGGTCCCAAAGCTTGTATCCTTTCACACCATAACTATACCCGATGAAGATACATTTCACAGCCTTGTTCTCCAACTTTGTTCGCTTCTCCTTTGGCACATGTGCATATGCCTCGCAACCAAAAACTCTAAGATGTCTCAATGAAGGCTTGTGACCTGACCATGCTTCCATAGGCGTTTTATCAACAAGAGCTGATGTAGGAGACCTGTTAATTAGGTAGCAAGCAGTGGCAACAGCTTCAGCCCAAAACTTTTGTTCGAGACCAGCACCACTCAACATACTCCTAGCCTTCTCCATCAGTGTCCTGTTCATTCTTTCTGCAACTCCATTCTACTGTGGAGAATACGGAGTTGTCTTATGCCTGTTAATTCCACAGTCTTTACAGAATCTATCAAAATCATTAGAGCAAAACTCACCGCCATTATCATTTCTCAAACATTTTATTTTCTTTCCAGTCTGTAACTCAACCATTGCTTTAAATTCTTTAAAACGACTAAAAACTTCAGATTTACTCTTTAGAAAATATACCCATGTCCTTCTACTAAAATCATCAATAAATGAAACATAATATGTGGATTTTCCAATCGAAGAGACATCTACTGGACCAAACACATCAGAATGGATAAGGTCCAAAACACCACAAGTTTTATGAGAACTCGAGTAAAACTGAACGCGGTTTTGTTTTCCATAAATGCAATGCTCACAGAAATCAAAGTCAAGGTTACAGTCATTCAAACCTTCAACAAGGTTTTTATTTTTCAAGGTCCTTAGACCCTTTTCTCCAATGTGGCCAAGTCTCTGGTGCCATAACATAGTCTTCTCTGCAGGTAACTTTGCTTCAGACGAAAGAGCACCCTTAGGTACCCAAAAACCATTTCCATCTGCTGAAGGTGAAACCTTCAAATCTTCCAGTGAAGTATCCGCAGATTTACTTTTTACAGAAGTGCTATTACACTCAACAGTGTATGCTTCAAGCTTATACAAAGTGCCAAACCTGACACCTCTAGCAACTACCATAGCACCCTTAATCATCTTACATCCTGTTTCAGAAAAGACTACCTGCACACCCGCATCTATCAGTTTGCTCACAGATAACAAGTTTCGTTTTAATCCAGGGATATGCAACACACTATTAATCCTTTTTATTCTACCATCAGAAAACCTGATTCTAACTTTACCTCGACCAACAATGTCTAGTTGTGAATCATCACCCAAGTACACCTTACCTCCATTAAATCCTTCATATTCAGAAAACCAATCTCTATTGGAAGTCATATGAAAAGATGCACCTGAGTCAATTAGCCAGGCATCATTACCTGCATGAGTCGCCAAAGCCGCAATAAATGCATCGCCATCTTCCTTGTCGGACTCAGAATCAGAATCGAACTTTTTCTTTTTCTTCTTCTTTTCTTCTTTGCAGTCCTTACGGATGTGACCCGGTTTACCGCAATTCCAGCAAATGACTTTGGACTTTCCAGGAGATTTCGATCTCCCTTTGGATTTGGACTTGCCGCGCTTCTCATTCTTCTTGCCTTTCTCCTTAGGTCTTCCACGAACGGTTAGGGCTTCCTTTGAACTGATGGATACCTTCCTTCGCATCTCTTCATCGAGTAGGGCACCCACCACGTCTTCAGTTTTCAAAACAACAGAAGTACTACCGATAGCCATAACAAGAGAATCCCACGAATCAGGCAAAGAACAAAGCAAGATCTGACATTTCTCCTCCTCATCCATCTTAACACCGACGGATACTAATTGAGCCACAATCATATTGAATGCTTCTAGGTGGTCTGCAATTCGTCCACCCTCTTCCATCTTCAAGGAATACAATTTCTTTCTTAAGAAAATTTGATTTAATAAAGATTTCACTTGATACATCTCACCAAGCTTAGTCCATAGCTTCTTTGCAGAGTTTTCTTCATGGACATTGATTAGAACAGAGTCTGCCAGGCACAGTCTGATGAGACCCTTGGCTTTTCGGTCCATAACATCATACTGAGTTGCTGCAGTAGGATCTGAGGGTCTTTGGACATTCGCATCAACAGCATCCCAAAGATCTCGATCTATTAGCAGATCTTCCATCTTCAGCTTCCACATCTCAAAATTACTTCCATTAAATTTCTCCACCTCTATTCTCCTTGACGAACTCGCCATCTGAAAATTCCTGCAACAAGATCAAAAAGTGTCTTCTGCACAAGCTCCCACTCAAATCTGGATTAGTTCAAAAAACCCAACTGCCCACAATTGAAACCAAAGGTGATCAGGCTCTGATACCAATTGTAAGGAAGTAAAGTAGCGGAAACAACTTCCTACACTAACCTTGAGAGGAGGGTAATGCAAAACTTTTTCAGATCATTACAACAGTTACAGAAAATAGAAATAGATATAATAGCAATCATACCACAACACAATGATTTACGTGGGGAAAACCCTTTCGGGAGAAAAACCCCACCCTCCAAAAGCAGCTCAATATTTTATTCAGCAATCAAAAACAGATTACAAAATACTTGCAGAGCAAGCTCTTCGCAGGAGTACCACTAATCAGAGATTCAGAGGCAACTCAATAGCCATAGGACTCTTACACACAACCTCTATCTCACACACCTCATAAATAGGAGATACAATACAAGAAACCGTCAAACGGTATTACAAAACCATGGGCTAAAACCACCCAATAAGGTGTAGCCGACCTTATCTCCCTTCTAGATGCCCTATGACATGTTAAAGCACACATCAACACGTGTCGCTCCCTTTTACAGCTCATTTATGTATTCGATACAAATTATTTTTCCTATTTCAGGAGTACAAACTTCCGGAGGCCATAACTTGAGAACCGGGTGTTCGATTGACGAACCGTTTGAAGCGCCAGAAAGCTCGCGAAGTGCTCTATCACCTCGTAACCCGCTTCGCCGGTTACGGCAACTTTTCAGGGCGTTTCGGAGCCTCTAAAGTCCCCAAAATTAAGTTTAAACATTTTATTGCACCCCTCCAAGACGAAAACTTTAATATCTTCAAAACTAGCTGTGACCTTGCGACGCAACTTTACCGGAATGCTTATCTAGCCAACCAGAAGCTTCAGGGAGAGTTTCGCACCATTTCGTGCTCAAATGAAAACTTACTATAAATAGTAACCTCACATAAATGCAAGGTTGAGACATCATTTTTTCCCAACAGTTATCGGATTCTGCGGATTCTCGTGGTTAGGGCTCTATTGCCTTATGAGAAGACTGAGGAGGGTGGGACAAAGGCTCTCTGCCGCATCTTCCAAGATGATGAGATTAGTGGGTATGAGATCCTGTGGCAGGAGTTTTCGGATTTAGGTTATGCCCCGTTGTCATCAATATTAGCAGGTTTTATTGGTGGGTTTCTGTGTCCCGACCGTAGGTCAAAGGGACTAGTCATTGGATGGGGATTCGTGTTGGAGGACATGGTGATGCAGGGACACAGATTTACATGGGGGTCCTGTATGTTGGCCCATCTATACAAAGAGCTTCACCAGGTGGTATATCTGGGATATACTAGTTTATCAGCTGTGGTGACATTATTATAAGTGTGGGCCTGGGAGCATATACCAGTGTTGAGACCACTTGCAGACAGGGATAGGTCAGTTGGTCAAGATTATGCTTATTGGCATACAGGTGTAGTTGTCCAGCGTAAGCTGGGAAAACTAGAGCATTGGCGGAGGGCACTGGATGATATCGATGCGATCATTTAGAGACCGTATATGGATTACGAGGTGTGGGCAGAGGACGGGCTAGAGATGCCCTATGTATATATGTTGAGGTATCTGATTGGGTAGACACCCTTTATTATTGAGCGATTCTTGCATAGTCGTGTTTAGCGACAGTATGGTAGACAACAGGGGATGCCACAGGGAGCCTGTTTGTATGCTCATCGATGACAGAATGTGTCGGAGTGGGGACCTACTCTAGATAGTGTAGCAGCGGCTGAGGAGTATATGTCATTGGCAGGACAGATCTAGGATTATGGGGATGGGGTTGTGGATGCTGGGATGACATAGGAGTTTTCAGCCTACTTCGTGGCACATGTAGTGGCATGCATATTTGATCCGACAGAGTTGTTGCCCGCTTTTGATGATGATGAGGATGAGCAACCACAGAGGCAAGGGGGAGCTAGACGAAGAGATGAGGAGGGAGAGGAGGTAGGAGAGGGAGGTGGAGATGGTGGAGGAGGTCATGGAGAGAGAGGGAGAGGGGGTGGAGATAGAGGGGGATGTCTCATGCTTGGTGCTGGTGGGGTTGGTAGGGTAGGTGCGGTGCTAACTGTGGTGGGTGGTATAGAGGATGATAGGCGACCTACCCAGTGGAGGAGATCTGATGTTCTACCTCCATCGGTGCCTCGGATAGGGATAGGTGTGGGTGGGACCACGACACAGGTACCCGTTCAGATTAGGGTGCCCACCCACCGATAGGATTCATGGATCAGAGCACTATAGGTCTCGGTGCAGCAATTGCAGGCATAGGTGTTAGCACAGTAGCGCCAGATTATGCAAGTTATCACAGAGTAGGATACGAAGACAGAGCGTCGGGGTCGGTAGAGGCCCTTGCTGACAGGTTGGAGAGAGCGATGACTGGTGCCCCAGTTCAAGATACATTGAGAGAGATACAATACTCAGCCAAGGAGGCTGAGTATTAGAGGCATCTATACAAGGAGGTGGTCCCTCGAGATCACAGAGCTCCTAGCTACGCTGCAGTGGCGTCCAGTCAATCCGGCCGCAGTCATACGAGGACAGAGAGTAGAGGTGTTACGGGGCTTGCCTGACAAGATCCACCAAGTGGAGATCCAGGAGTTGGAACATCTACTATTAGACCGTCTGTCTTAGGAGATAGTCATACTTGAGAGACCCGTCTTTGTTGTTTTTGATCATTTTGTTGTATTTTGACCGACATGATATCCCTTGTACATTTCGACCATTTTTTGAGAGATATATATATATATATATATATATGATGTGCTATTAATGATGATTGATATATGATATGCATTATGTTTTGATATGATGACTCTATGAGGATGTTTTGATACTTAGATAATAATGATGCTCTGAATTTTTTTGATTTTGTTTATGATGTGAATGTATGATTCATGATGAGATGAGTGATAATGTGATGATGTATTGTATTGATGACTTTGATTTATGAGATGTATCTTGAAAATAAGTTGTATGATAATGATAATGAGATGTATGATAATGATAATGATAATGATTTGAGATGTAACTTGAAAATGAGATGTATGATAATGATAATGATAATGATGTGAGATATATCTTGAAAATGAGATGTATGATAATGATAATGATGTGAGTTGTATCTTGCAAGATTAACATGATATGCAACTTTAAAATGATATGCAACTAAATGCAAGATTAAGATGATATGCAACTAAATGCAAGATTAAGATGATCACTTTAATTATATCATTGTCATTCCTATTTAGTCACTTGTTTGTGCTCTTTTTGTCATCATTGAGCTTTTGATATGTTGGAAGTTAATACAAGCATCATGGTATAATTGAACTATAATGACCCGAGTAAAACTTACATGGATTTTTGATATTGCAAGGTGGCACAAGCATCGAGGTATAATTGAACCAAGGCAGCCTGAGTGTTGCTTGCGTAAAACAAACAAGAGTTAATCATTTGTATGTGCAAAGTGGAAAATGTCTTCAATGATATGTTTCCAATCATGTCTCGAGACAAATTTGCACCGTATGAATGATCACCTCACGGACAAAAAACCAAAGAAAATACCAGATTCTTTCATCGCTTCTCTAGCTCAGTGCATCCTTGAGTAGCTCAAGAGATCTAATGATTCAGAAATTAAGGTACAAAATAGTAAAAACTTCATGCTAAATGTAAACAAATTAGAATTCAAAAAATCATCCATCATGTGTGTGTTAAAGTTGTAGCTGGATAATGGTCTTGTTTTCTAGCATGATGAGCAATTTTTTACATTAGTTCTCTAGTATGTTGTGATCCTTGTTTGTTGTTGTTGAAATGAGAGGAATGTTGCCCCTAGTCATAGATATTTATTGATGTGGATATACACGTTGATCACCAAGCCATGGTGGGATATGATATGGATAATTATTTTTGAATAATCAAGGATAGTGACTACGCTAAGTATGTCTGGGATAATGTCGTGTGTACAAGTGTGTTGGCAATGGCTATCAGCTGAGACTAGATGGATAAAAAGATATATAAGTACTGATAGATAGAGGATCCATTCTCTCACAAATAGTGCTTGTTGCCAGGTTTTCACTACTTGTTTTTATTGCACTTTTTGGTTTGTTTTTTATTTTTTTGTATTTTTCTTATTTTTTGGGATTTTTTGCTTTTTTTTCGTGCATTGGACAACTCAAGTGTAGAATTTATTCAGATGGATGTTGTTGGTTGGTTCGTTGAGCACCTCCCCTTCTAAAGTTGACAACTGATATGCTCCTGATATGTAGGCTGATATGATGACAAAGGGACCCAACCAGTTAGGCTTAAACTTCCCTTTCTTTTCTCAATCTTGCTGATTTCTGGGATTTTCCTTTAGTATGAGATTACCGACTTTGAAAGCCCTTGGGATGAATTTTTGATTATAGCATCTGCACATTTGCTACTAATATGCCTTGAGTTGGTCATAGGCATGTTGTCATTTTTCATAAAGAAGCTCTAGTTCATGCAACCTATTTACTCGATATTCCTCATCTGGTATGAGGCCCTTCAAAGATACTCAGAGAGATGGGATTTCTACCTCAAGATGTAGAATTGCTTCTTAACCATACACCAATGAATATGTCATAGCTACTATAGGTGTTCGAATACTAGTCCTGTATGTCCAAAGTGCCAGATTGAGTTGTACGTGCCAATCCTTGCCCGCATCATTTACTGTTTTTTTGAGGATTTTTTAGGATTGTTTTATTTGATGCCTCCAGTTGACCATTCCCTTGTGGGTAGTATGGTGTGGAGAAGTGATGTTGGATTTTGAATCATTCACATAGCTCTTGCACATCTTGATTCTTGAAAGGACGCCCGTTGTCTGTGATGATGGAACTGGGAATGTCATATCTGCAAATGAGATAGTTGAGATTGAATGATGAGATTTGTTTTCCAGTTACAGTGGTCATCGGGACTGCTTCAATCCACTTGGTGAAATACTCTGTTGCAGTGATAATGAACTTATGCCCATTCGAAGAGGAAGGATGTATTTTCCCTACTAAGTCAAGTCCCCATTGATAGAAAGGCCAAGATGTGGTGAACGATTGCAACTCCTATGTTGGTGCATGGATAAGAATGTCGTGAATTTGGCACTTAGGACATTTCTTAGCAAAATGATAGGACTTTCTCTCCATTGTTGGCCAATAATATCCCATTCTTAGAAGTTTCTTGGCGAGAGTAGGACCACTTGAATGCGTACCACAGATACCCTCGTGAAGCTCGTCTAAGGCAGAGTCAGATTCATTACGATCGAGGCATCGAAGAAGAGTATCATCTAGACCTCGACGATAAAGTGTGTCAGTGGTTAAGGTATAGCGGGTGGCTTGCCGGATGAAGCTGCATTTTTGGTTGTGAGATAGGTCAAGTGGGAGAGTATTGTTTTTGAGATAATCATAGATTATTCCTTATAGAGGTGAATTCGAACCGGTTAGGGTATAGATGACTTGGGATGCAAAATTGTCATAGGCTGGGGAAAACAATTGCTCTACTAGTAACTCATAACAACTTTATTTATCTGTACGGCAACTCTGTTATTCAATCTTGGGATTTTCTCAAAGGTGATGTGCACAAAGTACTGTTTAAAATCATCCACCATTCTCTTGTAAGGCATTATCTTATCATCCTTCATCTGATATTCATCGTTGATCTGATTGATAACTAATTGAGAATCCCCATAGACTCTCAATTATGTGATTCTCCATTCCACAACCATTTTAATTCTTGTTACCAGGGCTTCATATTCAACAATGTTGTTGGTGCATGGAAACATCAGTCTATAAGATCTTGGAATTGTGTGCCCCTTTGGAGTGATGAACAAGATGCTGGCACCTGATCAATATTGTGTATAGGATCCATCAAAGTATAAGGTCCATTTCTTGGGTGTGACAGTGAGTACATGCATGTCTAGAAATTCCACCTGTAGTGGTTGTTGGTCTGGTCGTGGTGCTTCTGCTAGTTGATCTACAATTACTTGTCCTTTGACAGCCCGACGTTCTGTGTACTAGATATCAAACTCACTGAGAATCATGACCCACTTAGCCAATCATCTTGTAAGAGCTGCCTTGCAGAGTAAATACTTGAGAGGATCAATTTTTTCTACTAGCTTGATTGTATGGGCTAGCATATAATGGCAGAACTTTTGAGAAGCAAACACCATTGCTAAGCAAGCCTTCTCAATGAATGTATAATTTAGCTCATATCCGTTCAAAGTTTTGCTGATGTAATAAATACCTCTTTCTTTGCCTTCGAGATCTTCTTGCGCTAGTAGTGCCCCCAATGATACTTTTGTTGTTGATATATAGAGAATGAGCGGCTTGCCTACTATCGGTGGTACCAAAATTGGTAGATTCATCAGATATTGTTTGAGCTGGTGAAATGATCCCGCACACTTGTCTTCCCATCTGAAAGGTATATTTTTATGAAGCAGATCATTGAATGGGAGACATTTATCTACTAGTTGAGCTATAAATCGCCTGATGGATTGCAGCCATCCCTGCAGAGATCTGAGTTGGCTAATGTTCTTGGGAGGTGGCATTTCCATGATAGTTGTACCTTTGCTAGATCTACTTCAATGCCCTTTTCTGACACAATTTAGCCTAACAATTTGCCAGATGTGACCCCAAAGACACACTTCTTAGGGTTTAGTCTGACCTTGGATTGCTCCAATCTTTGAAAGATTTTATCTAGTACGCCCAGATGTTCTGCTCGGGTGAATGATTTAGCCAACAAATCATCCACATAGTCCTCCATGAAGGTATGCATCATATCGTGGAAGATTGTTGTCATGGCTCTTTGATAAGTTGCCCTAGCATTTTGCAAGTCGAAAGGCATGACGTTCCAACAATACATTCCCCATGGATAGGTGAATGTAATTTTATCTTGATTCTTTGGGGCTATCTTGATTTGATTATAGCCAGAGAAACCTTCCATTAATGATAACATTGTGTGGTCTACTGTTAGATCCACAATTATGTCAATGCTTGGTAAAGGAAAGTCATCCTTTGGACATGCTTTGTTTACATCTCTAAAATCTGTGCATATTCTGATGCTTTTGTCAGGTTTTGAAACTGGTACAACGTTTGAGATCCATTCAACATAGTCTATAGGTCGGATGAATCCGACATCTAATAACTTCTTTAGTTCTGCTTTGACCAATAATGCCACATGTGGATTCATCTTTCTTAATTTTTTCTTGACCGACTTAGCTCCTGGAGCGTTGGATAAGTGATGCATGATTAGGTTTGGATCTATTTCGGGCATGTCTGCATAAGATCAAGCAAAATTGATTTTCTTTTCCTTGAAGAATTTGATAAAATCTAGTTGTTCCTCTTGTGTGAGTGATTTTGCTAGATGTATGGTTTTGATCATTGCTTCAGTATTGATGTTTATTGATTGAGTTGGCTCAATTAATATTGGTGGCCTTTCTTGATAATGTTCAGGAAGAGTGTCAAGTCTCCCATCTTTAGGTGCCTCAAAAAGGTTTTCACCCGCAGATGCATCCTTTATTTTTACTTTTTTGTGATCTAATACTGCCATTGACTGGTTTTCATTATTAGATCCTTTATTTATTTCATTTTTGCGACTAAGAGACTTCACACTCCCTTGATTGCAAATATCATTATTTTGTTCGTTAGTAGAGCACATTTCTAGGTTGACTGAACATAGGTATTGGACAATGGATTCATTGTCTGGGAATATTGGTATATCATGATGTTCAGGTTCTCCCCAGTCTATGAGATTAGGATATATGAGGGGTAAGGAGTCATTTGGTGGGTTAAGATCAGTTGTGGTAAGTGTCATGATAGAGTCATCATTATAGTTGTTTGGGATACTAGTTAGGTCTATGATATTGTCAAGGTCTTCGATGGTATTATCTTAAATGTTGCCTTGTTTGCATTGTTGCTGCTCGTTCTCACTAGCCTCATAGATATACTGTGGTCCAAATTCAAGTGGTCGAGATTTTGAGCCTTGTTCCTCCTGAGAAAAGGATGTGTATGAGTGGATGGTATCTACCTCAATGTCCTTAGTAACATTTGAACATCTACCCCACTCATATTCATTAGAGTCAGTGTCAGAATTACTGTCCCAAATTATCTCACTGCTTCTGACAGCTATGTTGTATGGTGAGAAAAGATCTCTGACAATTGACACCAGTTTTGTAGCTTTTTATGATTCAGAATCGTAGCCTACTTGTACTCTTTTCATTTGTTCATACACTGTTTCCCTTTGTTGAGTAGTAATTTCTTTGGGTGGTGGCTCCACCTTGGTTTGATCAGGTTCTTGCACATGATGCACTTTCTTATAGGAGGCTTCCTCCCTTTGAATGGTT
This sequence comes from Cryptomeria japonica, assembly GCF_030272615.1. NCBI lineage: Eukaryota > Viridiplantae > Streptophyta > Pinopsida > Cupressales > Cupressaceae > Cryptomeria > Cryptomeria japonica. The sequence continues at coordinate 377,753,471 of NC_081409.1, forward strand.
AGTTCTTGTCGTTTCTCCTCTTTCCTTGTCGTTTCTGCTGCTTGGTGTAGTGCTTCTTGCCACGAGTCTTCATCATATTTTTTCTTTTCTCTCCACTAAGGTTTTTGCTAGTGATTTTGTTTCTGCATAGGCGACACATGTTGCCCATACCCAAGTCATGGTTTGTCTCTTGCAAATTGTGAAGGAGGTTGTAAGGGTTCTATAATGCCTTCTTGGTGCTTGCCAATAGGTTCTTTGTCGCTGTATCCCATCCGTTGCATGATCTGGAACCCATTTCCATACTATTTTGTTGGTAGGACCACTTCTATGGTAGCAGCTCTGACTTCTTCTTCATCCTTGTATAGCCAACTAAGGATGTCTTTCTCTTCTAATTCATCAGCCAGTGTGCCAAGCTGGATAAATTTACCATCAAACTTGGTGATGGGTTGTGTTGCATGATGTCTTGATGCAGAAGGTTGTCCATAAGTTTTTGGTGACGTTGGCAATTGTGATAGACATAGGGGTTCAAAAGAGTATTCCCCCATACCTTGGTCCTTGATTTTTTTTTTTTCTTAAAGTCTATGGATAGAGACTTGAGTTCTTCTTGATGATGATTGGATGTTGAGGAAGCTTGGGCCTCCCTCTTGTGTGGAACTAGGCTATCTTGAGTTGCCCCCATAGCATTGTAATGCTGAAAAGGGTTATTATCTGCAAATATGGAAATTTCATGTCCATTGTATGAGAACTTGATACATTGATGGTATGTGGAAGGCACCGCTTGCATTTCATGGATCCATGGATGACCCAATAGGATATTGTATGTCAAGTCTATGTCCAAGACTTGGCACATGGTGTCCTTTTGTACAGGACCTACCTGAATAGGCAGTATTACCGTTCCTTCAGATGACCTCTCTTCATCATCATAGGCTTTGATGGAGATCTTCTTTTTCGGATCAATAGACTACTCAGAGAAGCCCAATGTACAGATAATCTTTAGAGTACAGATATTAAGACCAACGCCTCTATCTATTAACACTCTTTTTACTCGATGTTTATAGACTAAGAATTCGATATGGAGTGGGGTGTTATGCAGATGATTCAAGGAGACATCATCGTGTTCGGAAAAGGATATGTTATGCAGGCCTGTCATATGAGCCACCATGGCTTGGAATCAATCAATGTGCAGATCATTTGGAACGCTTGTTTCGATAAGTGGTTGTTCTAAGATATCTTTGTGTCGTGGCGAGAGTTTGAGTAACTCAAGTATGGATATATGAGCGGGAGTTCTTTGTAGTTGATCAACTAAATTATATTGAGTCTTGGGAAGAGTTGTGGATGTTGATGTGTTCCCTTTCAAGACGTATTTTTGCGCTTTGGTTGTCACATTTTATTGACACATGTTCTTGTTTGTCCTTGATTTTGATGACATTTACTTGATTGTCATATGTCGATATGTGATTGATGGTGTTCTCGTATAGGTGATTGATATGAGCTCCTTTGGTATTGTTTGATGTTGAAGCTCCTCCTTTGTCGTAATTTGGAAGAGGATTTTTGAAGGCTTCATGGTCACCATTTGTTTTGTGACCACCAAATGTTAAATCACCCTATCGATCATGTCATGAACTATGTTCTTTAGCCTCATGCAATCATTTATGTTATGTCCTTTGTTTCGATGAAAATCACAATAATGTGAGTCATTCCACCAAGGTGGTTTGACATGGGGCTCAAAGTTGTTCGTGGCTGGAAATGTGATGATTGTATTCGCCAAGAGTTCTCAAAACACTGATTCTAAGGTTTTTCCTAATGGCATGTAGATGCGTCGATATGGGAAAGTATTGGTGTTGCCTCTCTCATTTGTGTTGTTCCCTTGGTTAATGTTGTTGCCTTGGTTAGTGTTGTTTCCTTGATGATTTTTGTTGGTGTTTGATGTTGAAGTTCCTTGATTGGTATTTCGCGGATAAGTGTTAGTGCCTTGACTAACACTTTTTTTTATCATTATTGGATGGTGGGTTACCTGATAAAGCCAACACTGGTTGTTTAGACTTCACATTGTTGGCATCAACTACCCCATCATTAAAAATGTTTTTGTTCCTTTTCCAAAATATGGATTTGTCTAAAGTGTTGTTATTGTTTTGATTGTTAAAGGTGTTAGTGCTTGACCAATTAACACCCTCTTTAAAGAACTTCAATGTTCCTTTCTTGATGCACGCTTCTTCTACTTGGATTCAGTTTTCTATCAATTTGGCAAAAGATGGTATGCATTGGAGTCTGAGTTGATAACTCATCTTACTATTTAGATTATCGATGAAGATTTCCATCTTTTCCTTCTCAAGCACATCTCGAGGATATTTTGAAACCATGCATCTCCACCGTTGTAAAAACACCATGAATGTTTCATTGCTCTTTTGTTTTGTGTTACACACATCTAGCATGGTGATTGCATGTTGAATGTTATAGGAGTATTGTGTTATGAATTTGTTTACCAACTCATCATATGATTTGATGGGAGGTGTAAATTTAGACAACCACTCCATTGTTTTCCATCCCAAACTTCTTGGGAATAATCTCATTAAGTAAGTGTCATCATGAGAAAACTCTAGGCTCATGGTACAAAATTCCCGAACATGATCACAGGGATCACTTTTACCATCGTATTTGTTATACTTTGGTATGTCTGAATTTGGGGGAAAAGGTACCATGTTCAATCTCCTATCAAAAGGATAAGGACATATTTTGTCCAAGGAGTATCATACTATAGTTCCTTGTTGCATGTCCTACATTTGTCTTTGCAGTGTTTGGAGTTGGTGTGCAAGAGCAACCATGGGCGTATTTGTCCTTTGAGGGAGAGCTTCCCCTCATTCATTAAGATTATCCTGATTGCGGGCATGGTCTTTCTCGTGGGTGTTATCTTGTTCGCGGGTGCAATCTTGGTTGCGTATGTTTTCTGGATCACGTGTCTCTTCTTCTCTTCGTTGTTCTTGATAGGCATAATTTCTTGACCTTGTTCTTGAAATTATCTCATCCATATTCCTTAAGTTTTCTATATCAAAATCTTCAGGAATGTTGTCTCCTTTTCTAGTTAGCATGAGTAGATATTTTTCCTTGTCTACTTCTATAAGTCTTTCCATGAGTTTTTGGAAAGCTGTGTTTTCTTGACATTCTTGGAGAAGTTCTTCAGTGATCTCTGTTTCTCCCACATTTGCATACTCATCAAAAGGATTGGACAATCTATGACCCATGCTTGATTTTGGTTGTGATTCCTTCTGCTTATTTCTCTGAGATCGAGTGACAACGAGCATTAATATATTTCTACCTTGATGAATTCTTCTTCTTCTATTGGGGTTCTTGGTGGAGTTGGTGGCTCAGGTTGAGCTTTGTTATAAGTGATTAAGAACTTTGGGAACAAAGCACGGTTAATCCTTCCTCCATGATTTAGACGTTGGTTGAATGTCGCTTTTTGAATGTAAGCCCTACTTCTCAAAGGCTCCTTATCAAACTCGTTTGTTTTTCCTTCGATATACAATCACATATGATGCAAGAATGCACGATGTGATGCAAAGAGTTGACGATTGATATAGAAAAAAATATTCCTTTTAACAAGTGTCTTAGAACTAGGTTGTCTCTTCTTCAACTTAGTTTTTTGATGAAGACTTGTTCTTCTCAAAATATGAGGAGTGGTCATACATGAATGATCAAAGGTTGATGTTGATGTTGATGTTTGATGTTGGATACTTCATTTAGAAACTCAAGTTTACTTTATCAAGTAGAGGTTTAATTTGATTCACCTCCATGACAAAGTGTGTTAAATGATATGTATAAAGTCTCTCGATATGGAAACTTGATTTGACAACTTAAGGACCAAACTAGGTATTTGTTTTGATAGGATCCACTGGATGGTAAAACTTTGATCACTGTTCTGATACTCCCTAATTTTGTTGGATGAAGTCTGATCTCAAGCTAGTTAAAGTTTTGAAAAAATAATTCTAAGAGTGCCTTGTTGGATTTGGAAATTTTCTCACTGATGATCGGATTTGAAGTTTTGTTGATGGATTTGCTAAAGGACCTGAAAGGGTATTTGAAACTGTTGATAAAATTTTCCCAAAGTGAGTGATTTGCTCTCTGTTTTTCCCTAATATTGATCATGCGCTAAGAGAGAGATCCGATGCGCTAAAAGATGCTCTTAAAGTGCTATTGAATGTTCCCAATGTGTTATGTTGCCTTCCCTATGTGCTACTTCAGACTGTTTGATGATGAATTGGCTGGATGGGTTATTCGCTAATATGTCCTAGTTATGCGCTAATTTTTTATATGAAGATGCTATAATATGTCTTGAATGCGCTACAATGATGCTGATAAGCGCTACCTGAAATTTTACCAGTATGATACTGATTATGTGCTAGGTTGAGTGATGAAAGTGCTAAGTTTTGGTGCAAATGTGCTATTGAATGCTTGCAATGCGCTAGGATGTTGCTCCTATGTGCTAACTGTCTTGATTTTTTTGTTTGATGCTTTTGTTGTGATGTTAAAAAATAACACTTGTGATTTGATGTATGATTTTTTGAAAATGACCTGAAAACATGACATATATAGAAGAGATAACAATTTTGTCTATGCTAAACAAGTAGTGTATGTTCTTTTGAGGATGTTTTCAAATCCCCAATGTTTTCATAGGTTTGGATTACAAAAAGATAGATCAAGCAAACTCTTTATTCAAGGGTCATCAACAATATTGTAGCTCTCTAGTCTCTATACTTTGTCAGCTCAAACAACCTTGTCACCCCATAGCGGTGCCCATTTTTTGCCTTTTGCCAGAAATTAACCCAAAGTGAATTGCTTCACAGTTGAGTAGTTATCTTGGGAGATATATGGTGAGTGATCTTGGGGCCAGATTCTTCTCCACCATTGCACTATGATATTGCCAATGTTTGGTGACTGACTTGGTTCAAAGTTTCTAATGCTAAGGTTTTTAATAAGGTTTTCATTTGGTCTTTAGTGATAAACTCCCTCGGGAGGCTTCCCAACCTTTAGAACAAAGACTTTACGTATCTTAAAAATACTGGGGAAGACTAATCATTGAGAAAAACTATTGAAGGGGACTTTCATCAGCCTCCACATTTGATTATAGTGGGTTGGAACACTTGGCGATAAAGTCATTTCCCACTTAGGTCATTCCCCTCTCACTGGCCATTAATGGCGCCCTAAGGGCAACTCGAGAGGGCATACCTTCTAAAGGATTTAAATACTTTAAGTAAAAATAAAGCATAAGAGTGGTTTGGCTTTTTAGTCACCCAATTAAGGGGAGAGCATATACCTTCCACTTTCGAGACAAGGCAAACAAATATTTTATTTTTTTTAACTTCAAGGCAATGATTTGCTAAGATCTATTTGGAGATGTTGCTCCAACAAACATGGTGTTCTTTTTAGCCTTTCATAGAAAAATGTGTGTTTCAAAAACTTTGAAAAATAAACCTGGTTAACAAAATTAAATCATGTATTTGGTCAACAAAATGAAAATCGTGCAACCAATCATCAATGAAGTTCTTTTTTATTTTGCACCAAAAATGAAAGTGAGATCCTTTTTAACTTTGCAAAATAAAGGTTTGTTTGTAGTTCTTTTTAACCTTTTGCAAAAGTAAAAGTGAGGTCTTGTTTTAAGCACCAAAGAAGTGATGAGGTTCTTTTTAACTAACAGGAAATGAATTATTTTTAAATTAACTTGAAAAAGCTAGTAATAAAAACAATCAAATGCCTAAATCTAACTCCTCCCATTTGCAAGAAATGATTAGTAACCTGCAACACATGAAAGTTAGTGAAAAATTAAGGCCTTTGGTGAGCTTATACAAGCCTAATTTTCTAACTTTGTTACAAATTATCCCTTCTTTCTGCCAGAGTCACGCACTGAACTTCTGCACAGAGGTGCTACAGAAAGGTACAAAAGCGCTAAAGTATGACTCCTAAGCACTACGTTGATTTCCTAATGCGCTACATTGATACCTTGATGCGCAAGAAAGAAACAAAAAATATTATGTGCTAAAAGTAAGCTCCAAAGTGCTACAAAAATTCTCCTATGCTCTAAACAATGCAATGAAGGCGCTACTGTTTGTCACAAATACACTAAAGTATACTCTGGATGCGCTAAAAGGGTATTCCAGTGTGCTTGTAATCCTTTTCCAGCACAAAATAATGATGTTATTTATGAGGATGAGCCCCACGGTGGGCGCTAGAAATGTATGTGGGGAAATATGGTGACGAAAATGAATAACTCAAATCTAAAATACCCACACACCAATGTGACTCTTGGTGCAAGTATATGAATTGATTCAATCAATTCAACTTCCCAAGGGGTGTCCCATTGTTCTCTATCTCACAGGATCCCTAAAGTCAATGTTTTTCTCTCAGATCACTAAGCAAGGTGACTTAGGAACGACAACTCCAAGAATGAGTGATGTTTCATTTATAGGCATGAATGCATTCTAAGATGTATGATATTGAAACTATGATGATTAAGCTAGCATAAAGATGATGATATGATAAAAGATTAGCATATTATCCTAGCAAATGATATACTATCCTAGCATGAATATTCTATGATATATTTAAATGCTTCTAAATACTATTATGATGATTTAACAAAGAGAGACTAAATGTTTAATAATTTAGGCTATAATGTAGATGCATGAAAACTTGGAGATTATGAAAATGAGGAATGAGAGCTCTATTTATAGGGAAAATAGGGCAATAGATGGTCAAGATTGGATAATCTCAACAAGGGCCAGGATTGAAAGTTAATCAATCCATGTTTAATATTCTCACCAATGAAATGGTGACTATTGTCAACAAGAGGTTTCTTGAGAGGAGATGTAAGAAGCATTAAATGCTTGAGAAGACATGAAGGTTACCTTAGGAGGTAAGGGTTAAGGTTAGGTTAGGGTTATCCAATGGATAAAGCTTTTACCCAAGGGGTAAACTCTTGTGCAAGGGTTAAAGGGATAACCAAGGTTAAAGCCATGAATGCTTGATGAGACCCTTGGGTTGGATGAGGGTTAAGTTAGAGGAAAGTCTCTAACTATGCAAGAAGGTTGAGTTAACCATTAATGGTTAGGAAGACTTTGAGGGTTATCTTGTTGAAGACATAAAGCCTTTAATGTATTTCAAATACTTTGGAGGCTTTGAGAAGTGACTTCTCTTTGTTTAGGAATGTGAAAATAATTAGGAGATGAATTAGGCTAAATTGGAAGTGATTAGAAGAATCTAGAAGGGGTTTAGGAGGCAAGTGGGAGATGTAGGAAAATGCAATCTGGAGGGAAAAGGATTTTAATTAAAATAAAATTACTTTATTTCAACTAAAATAGATGCAACTTGCATAAATACAAGTGGGGGTTTTAATAAATAAATTACATTTATTTATTTTCAAGGATTAATTTAATTAAATGTAAATTTAACTAAAAGGGGAGAAAGGGGAATTAATTAAATAAAGTGATTTTATTTAATTAAAGGCTAGAAAAGGTTTAGGTGAATTTAATTAGATAAATTGAGTAAATCATTTAATCATATATATGAAAAATGAAGAAATTAATTAAAGAAGATTTAATTAATAGGAGGAATGGGGTTAAAATAAATATTAAATATTTACTTAGGAAAATGGTCAGATTTATACGTCTACAGGAACAATGAAAAGAACTTACACAGTCTACTAGAGAGAGATTAAACATAAGCAAATGTGCAATGAACTTACATGAACACATGCAAGAAAAGACATTAGTAAATGCAAAATACACATCTCAGGAAGTGGTAATCTTCAAAAAGAAGAGAGAAAAAGCATCATACATTCCCCAAGGGGGATTAGTCATAAAAGCATACCATTGTAAGAAATGATAATCATATATGAAAAATGTAGCCCCTAATGGAAATAATGATACATGAGATAGAAAGAAAGGGAAAGGAGTGAAAATCCTTGCCCCCCAAGTGAGGAGAACAAGGAGAAACATTACAAATTTTCTAATGGTGATTAGTTTCAAGTGACTTGTCATCCTAGTAGAACAAATCCTTTCAAGGAAGGGATACATACTTCTCAAGAGATCATTCCCTGCTAAGGGGCATATCATACTTGCGAATAATCAAAACCATAGAAGAGGTAAGATTTCCAAGAGAATGAAGGAAAGAGAAGAAGTGAAGTACTCATTAAAGATGCCCCTCTCCAAGAAAAAAGGAAAACCAAAGAACAATAATATGCTCACATGAGAATAATCCTATGCAAGAAAAGAGATCTTAATAATGAATAATGCACCAAGATAGAGATACATGCCAAAAAGAAGAAGAAAAATGGACTTCACTTTGTTGCCCCAATGTGTTTTAAAGTGAAACAATACCACCACTAATGATAAAGAGCTCCCGTTAGATGGGATAATTATGCCATAGGGTGAAGAGCAACATGAAGGGAAAAGAAGTGCTAAGGCACAATATTTTTACCAAGAAATATAGCTAGATCTTATGTGAGACAAATGTGTGCAAGATCATATTGCAGTTGAACAAATTTCTTAAATGCATAACATTTTCCTAGAGAATGTGAATATGTATAATGGAAAATGAAATATTCAATACCTTTCATTTGCTTAAAATTTTTGTTTTTATTTTGAGGAGGAAAGGAAATGTTCTTGTCATATTTCAATCTCCAATAGATTCTTGCAGCTAATCTATCAGGATGGTAAATATTGTCTTCCCATGAAGAAGAGGGGTTTCTAGAAGAAGAAGTTTCATTATCCACAACTCTAATTTTGTCACTATTTATGCCATCTTGAATAGATTTTTGAAAATTAGGGCAATCATCAGCATTATGGTCATGGGTTTGATGAAATGAACAAAAAGGATGATTTGAAGAAGAAGCATTCTTGTGGGCTCTCTTGATTTGTTGTTTGTGAAAGTAATCGTGAAAGTTTTGAAGTCTAAGGAATTCGTTCATAGAAAGAGGGGTACCACTTCCTAGGCTTCTTGTAGTAGTTTGTGTAGGAGGATTTATAGGGACACAAATTCCATGCTCAAATTTCCCAATTCCTTGTCCTTTAAAACCTTGTTTTGTAATTATATGAAAGCCACAACTATAAGAATGTTGCAATTGACTAGATGGAGGAAATGTATCATGAATTTCTTTGAAATCTGATGTGTAAGGAGGTAGAAAAGGATTTGTAGATGGAGGAGTATCATGTGAAATGAGATTCTCTTTGCCTTTATCAAGCTTATCCTTTTTGGAAGATTGGGGAAGAACATCTTCATCATCTAAAAGCTCACTTTTAATGATTTCTATGCGAGGATAAATGTCATGAATAAAATGCATGACATCATCCTCTCTACATAGACTTTGATGTTGAAGATAGGTCTTAGGATAATAAGGAGGATCTAAAGATGTAAGAATATTGATGTTGTCATATTGCCCCCCTTGCTCAAGGGTGTGTGTAGAAGAAGAAGATGTATCCATATTACTTTCCAATGCTTTCTTTCTTATAGAAAGATCATTGGGCAAAGCATTAGATCTCATTTCTTTCACAAAAGATACTCTAGGAGAGGTACAAGAGTTAGGATCTTTAGGTTTAGGATCTACAAAAGCTTTAAGGTGATTAACATAGAAAATGCATGTTGTTAACAACATCACCATAATGCAACATAAATGATACATGAAAGCTTTGAGATCTAATAATTTGGAAATCCTAACAATACAATATGCCAAGTGTTACGAAGAAAGAGGCAACAAGAAATGGAATAAACTCTTATTTGACACATGATAAATATATGCAAAAATTCATTTAATCACATGCGAAAGAGCAAGTAAATCCAATTTATTAATTGTCATTAAAAGTCTCTTAAGTGAAATCTGAATTTGCTGGAAAAGCAGATCTAAAATTAGGACCTTTCTATGAAAATTAATTTTAAGATTTGAATTTGTGTTCAACCTTAGAGAGTGTTAAAATTGGTAAAGTACACCGATTTTATGGATCTGAGCAGAAAAATATAGCCAATTCCATCTCCCAAAATTTTGGGAAAAAAGACAAGGACCGTGGCAGGAGCACACATGGTTCGACCAACTTTTTTTGAAAATTTCATGGATGACAGAGATTATGATTTCAATGTAGAATCCAAAAAAAATAGTCGATTTGGAGATGTCTAGATCAGTCAAACTTGCAGTCAAAGGTCAAAAAATAGAAGAATCTTAAAAATTAGGGTTTTATGATTTACCACTGAATTTTTAGAATAAAGAGATAGATTTGAATTGCAATTTTGAAATAGAAATCAGATCTGAAACAAGCAATTAAAATTTTACACTTCACAAGCTTAATTTTCTCAAAATGAAAAATTAGGGTTTTTATGTACTTAACCTCTAAAATTTGCAAGTAGATCAAACTTGAAAATGAAAATTTGAAATTCAAATTGCAATTAATTAGATCTAAGAATGATAAATCAGAATTAATGTGTAAGATGTCGAGTTCACCAAAATGTAAAGTGGAAAATTGGATCCTAGTGACTCCCCACCTAGGAGAGAGAAAGGAAGCCACTAGGATGATTTTCAATTGGGAAGAAATTTACATTCAAAAGAGGGGTTGAATCCGCTAGATCCAAATCCAAGGGAAACAAGGATGTGAATTATGAGTGGATTGCAAGTGGTTGAAGTGTGATTTACCCTCTTTTGTAAATGAGAAAGTTGACTTGTTGACTATGTGGGAAAGAGAGAGGAAATGAGTGAAATGAGGAGCTACTAGTTTGGGATCGCGTTGTAACTTTGGATCTGAGCTAATTAAACTGACGCGGATCTGCCCTACAAATTTGGAGAAAATTCGTCAGGACCATGGCGGGAATGTACATGGTCCAACACAAATCCGCTAAACGAAAAGGGTTCTTCTGTCTTTGCAAATGAAGCCCAAACCTGCAATTATAGCTACGCACCTGTAGCCTACACACAAAAAAGAGAAGAAAGGGGTGTTGTGGATAGGGGTTTGCCTCAGTCAAACCTCAGTTGAGGAATCAACCTTGAAAGAAAGTAATTGCAAATGCTTGAATGTAAATAATGGAAATGTATACCTTGTAATCTGCAACTTGTTGATGATGATTGCTTTGCTTCTTGAATGTAACCACAAATGTTGTATGAAATGGAATGTAACATGACAAAACCCTAACACACACACATGCTTGCCAATAAATATTGTAATGTTGCTCCAATGGATGAATGAAGAAGACTTGAATGCTTGAATGCTTGATGATGACCTTGAAATCTTGTATCTTCTCCTTATGCTCTTTATCTGTCTTTCTGTTATCCATTCGTCCATGAATGAGGGTATTGAATTCCTTTTCATACATTCCTCAAGGATTAAAATTCAACCACCAAAGGCCGACAAAGAGGAATTGCAAACCTCGAAGACAAATAATTCATAGGAGACCGAGAAGATGTAACATAGGGCCACCCTAAGGGGTGAGGACAAGGGCGCCATGCCCCTGTCCTAGGGGGATAGGGGCGCCATGCCCATGTCCTACCCTATTTTGGGGCCCAAACAGGGTCTAGAGGAGACACAGGTCATGAAGGAGAAAGAGTGAAGGGTTGGAAATGCAGAAATAGGTCCTAGTTAGGGAAGGAGATGCCATCACCAAGGTGAGGACCCCAAATGTGGTTAAAATTATAGGGGTCACAATTTTATGACACTACAGTGACTAAAACATAAAGACTTCTTTAATAATCTTCAACATTGGTGGAAGGAGGATCAATTTTTAGGCTCAAGAATTCTTTTGCCTCATGTGTAACCTCAAAGCCACCAAGAGTAAACTGCTAAAATTGAACAGAGAGCAGTTTAAGGACATCTTCTCAGAAAAGATAAGAATAGAAAATGAGATGTCAATCTTGAATGAACAAGTGCTACGACTAGGGATGGATTAGGAGAGCTTCATCCTTGAGAAGAATCTCCTCCATAAGTATGAAGACATTTTAGCTAAGGAAGAAGTATTTTGGAAGCAGAAATCTAGGGAGACTTGGCTTGAGGATGGGGATAAAAATTCAAAATTTTCCCATAATTTAGTCAAACAAATAAGAGGAGTAAATAAAATAAAAAGAATATGCAAAGAGGATGGATTGGTTTTGGAAGACCCTACCTTGATTGTAGAAAGTGTGGTAGAGTATTTCAATAATTTTCTCAATAACTTGGAGGGTTCGGATATGACAGTCAAAGAAAATGCACTCATTACATCCCTAATTTAGTTTTTGAGGAGTAGAATCAGATACTTAATGAAATAGTTTCTAGGTCTGAGGTTGAAGCTTCCCTCTCTCAGTTCCAGATGGATAAGGTGCCAAGTCTAGATGGTTTCTTAGCAGGCTTCTATCAGAAGTGATGGAGCATCATTGGTGATGATGTTGTGGAAGCCATAATTGCAGCCCAAAAAGTGAGGAGATTTCTAAAGGAGATTAACAACACTTGTCTAGCCCTTATTCTGAAAAAGGAGAATGCTTTGAGGTGGGAAGAATTTAGACCTATATCTTTGTGTAATATGATTTGCAAACTTCTAGCTAAAATCATGGCTAACAGACCAAAAAAGGTGCTCCCTAGCATAATCTCAGATGAGAAAACTAGTTTTGTCCCATGCAGATCAATTATAGATGGAATGATTCTAGCCCAAGAAGCCATCCACTTAATTCAGAATCAAAAGAGGCCCAACATGATAATCAAAGTGGACATCAAAAAGACATATGACAAAGTAGACTGGTGTTTCTTATGTAAATGCATGGAGGCCTTCGGGTTTAGAAAAAGATTGATAGATTGGATATTCTTTTGTATATCAATTCCTCACTTCTCTGTAATTGTAAATTGCACATTTGAAGGGTTCTTTGAAATATCTGAAGGATTGAGCCATGGAGGCCCTTTATCCCCTTTCTTATTTTTAATCATGGTTGAGGCATCGGGTAGGGGCATTTCAGAATCAAAAAGGCTAGGCAAGATTGCAGGCATATAGATCACCAGTGGGGTAGATCCATGCACTCATCAAAAATTTGTAGATGACACTCTACTAATGGCAATGGGTTGTAAAAAGGAGGCTCGGGAATTCAGGTTGATCCTTAAGCCGTATGAAAAAGCATCAAGACAAGAAATGAGTAATGAGAAGTCTGAAATTTTCTTCTTCAATATGGACCCAAGGAAGTAACTTGAGATAGCCAATTGGTTGAGGTTCAAGATAGGTAAGCTTCCCTGTTCTTACGTAGGAATTTAATTGGACAGAGGCATTCAAAATTTTAAATCGTGGGAACCCCTCAATGAAAATATGGAAAGAAGATTATCCTCATGGAAAGGGAGATGACTCTCTTGGGTAGGGAGATTAGTGATTCTCAAGTCACTCTTGTCAGCCTTGCCAATCTATATGTTGTCTTTTCTAGACCTCCCAGTTGGGGCAAATAGAAAATTAATTTGATGTATGAGAAAGTTCTACTGGCAGGGCATCTCAAAAAAGAAGAAAGTATCTTTAATTTCTTAGGAGAAAATTTGTAGATCAAGGCAGGATGGGGGTGTAGGCATCAAAAACTTGATTTGACAAAATCAGGCTTTGGGGGAAAAGCTTTCTTGTAAAATCTACTCACAGCCAAACCTCAAGTGGGTCAGAGTCATCCAAGCAAAGTATCTTAATTCAGGCAACAAGGAAGAGATTTTCAGAGTAGCAAACCCCCTGAAAGGTTCCAAAATATGAAATCTCATCCTCAATAGTAGGAAGGTGCTTCTCTATCATGTGTCATGGGACATTTTTTATGGCAAGACTACTCTCTTTTGGGAAGAATCATGGGGAGGCCTTCCCCCAATTGACAAATTGATGGAAACCAAAGCATTCAAGGAACTCCTCATTTATCTTTGGGGCTCAAATCTTCACTGCTATGTAGAGTTGGATTCTTATCATTCCCCTCTAGACTGGAGATGGAAAGATTTCTTAGCTCATATGAGTAAGGCTAACTAGGATATTTTGAAATATATTCTTTCTCATAGAACTTTGGTCTTCTGAAAAGGATGTGACAAAATTATATGGACCAAATCAAGAGATGGCCAATATAACTCCAAGGATGGTTTCCAAGTGATATACAAGGAGGTTCAGCAAATCAGAGATAACCTGCCAATATCTCTTTATTGGGACGAGCTATGTTTACCTAAAGGAGGAGCCTTTTCCTAGGCTGCCATCCAAGGTAGGATACTAACCTCTGATCACTTTAAAAGAATTGGATTTTTAGGCCCATCAAGGTGTGCTTTATGTAAAAAGGCAAAAGAAAATCCCAATCATCTATTTCTAACTTGCCCTTATGCCCAATATTGTTGGGGATAGCTCATTAACAAATGAGGATGGTCAACTGCACTATCCTCAATCATTCTCCAATGGTTCAATGGTTGGCCAATTATCTATAAATCAAGTATGTTTGAAAACCTTTGGATTAGTAGTCCCTTAATTTTGATATGGAAGTTGTGTGGAAGGAGAGGAATAAAAGAACTTTTAAGGATAAAGAGCTAGAAGTTGATAAGCTCCTTAGCAAGATAGTGGCTTCCATTGTGGAAGTGGTAAATAGTAGAAACCTTAAGCATGTTAGGAAAGACTAAAAATTCTTGGAATGGGATAATCTAATGAGGGAGAATTGGCAAGATCTCTGTATCCCCCCTTCTTCATCAAAAGTAGTGAGGACAAGCATGCAGTGAGGAAGCTATGCGTATGGTCTAAACCAAAGCATGGTCAATATAAGCTCAATTTTAATGGAGCCTCTAGAGATAACCCAACAATGTCAAGGGCAGGTTGCATCATTCATTCATGGGGAAAAAAATATTGCATATAAATTAGTCTACTTAGGTCAAGCCACTAATAATTTTGTTAAATTCCAAGGCCTAATTGAAGGTCTCTTACTATGTAAGCAACTAGGCATCTCAAAGGTGGAAATTGAAGGAGACTCGACTATTATCATTAATGCAGTTAGATGATAAGATATCCCTAACTAGAAACTTAGGGGTCTTCTTGATCGTACTCTTGAAATAATGGACTCAATCCAAGAATTTACAATACATCATATTTATCGAGAGGCGAATAGATTAGCTGACAATCTAGCCAATTAGGGTGTGGATGGTGAGAATTTAGTTATGGATGATGTGGCTGCCACTTCAGCTCCCTTTTCCACATAATGTGGACTTGATTCTAATGTTATTAACCTGATATGACATTGCCAAGACTTGATTTAAAACTCACATTAAATGAGGTGTACGTAGTAATCATTCCCAATAGATCACAGATTGATTTCCATGTGGGCTTAGTTTTTAAATTTAGCAAGTTGGTAGAGGCTCTACATATGTATGATCGCTTCGAGATTGTTCTCATCATTGTGAGATGGTGTCCTTCCTCCCAAAGAGATTTTATATCTGAGCTGTGATAGAAGCTTGTAAAAGAATTTTCTTTCTCATTCATTTGGTTTCATGGAGTCCACTCTGCGCTTGCTTTCAAAAAATTGACAAATGTCTTTCCTTGGGCCCATCAAGGATAAGAGGTGGAGGGAGATACTAGAATTGGAGGATGACCTTGTTAACAGGACAATAAGGAAAATATTGGGGGATGATTTCATCGAGATAGAACACCACTTTCAGGTGAACACTGACATCCCAGTAGTGTTTGTATGCATCCTCCTAGTGATGGGTTTGAAGAAATTTGAAGCTTCTTTGCTTTGTCAAGCTCTCTTTCGAAAGAAGATTTCAGGCAAACTTAATCTAGCAATAGATAATGTTGATAAGGAAATGAAGGCCCCGTATCCTGAAGATTACATCGTTAGAGATGGGCCAAGGGTTTCAAAGGAAATTGGGCAACAAATCCCTAAACAGACTATTCGCATTGTCAAAGATGAGGCAACCTTTAAAGAAAGGAAGTCGAGCATTGCAAGAAATATTGAATTTCTACAAATGTGGCTATGTCATAAATCATCTCTTGGCGGTGATTAGTGGAAGGAGTATATGATTGCTAAAGGATATGTGCCTTGGTCCCCTAAGTTGGCCGAATCCAGAGAGGAGGAAGATGTTGTGGAGGTTTCGCAACACCAGATGAAGAAGTGACATGATAGGCCCAATCAGAATAATTTATAGAGGGGGGGCAATTCATGTTGCCAAGCAACCCCTTCCCCCTCATGAGGATTGTGTTTATGTTGATCAGAGCATACTGAAGGTGAAAGGAAAGGGCAAAAAGTGAGGTCCAACACCTAGGGGCTCCTCCTCAGATAAGGCCTAGTCTAGTTTTTACTACTGATAATATGATAGTATGGTTTGTTTAGTTATATGCTTTAGATGTGGCAGGCTTGTTCCTTGTAAGTACCATATAGGGCACTATAGACTCTCATATATTGTTACTATAAGCATGAATGTTTTTAGAATATCATGCCCTATAATTGGCGGCTGGTGTATGAATTTTTGGTAGTATGGCGGTAGGTAGATTATGCCATATAGGGCTCTTGGCCTCTGATAGCAGATATGAGCTGCATTTGTAGGTTTTATAAAACTTTTTTTATTATTAATAGATTACCGTTACAACTGTGATTTACCAAAAAAAATTATAAACAAGTAGTTGCATTAAAAAATAATATAAAAAATTATGAAATATTAAATGAAACATTATAGTTCTTTAATAATTTATACGCTGAATTTTGATTCTTAGATGTTACTTATGTAGGGAAGTTAAGTAGCAGAACAACTTCCTACACTAACCTTGAGAGGAGGGTAATGCAAAATTTTTTACAGATCATTACAACAATTACAAAAACTTAACACAAATAAACATAAATAGCATGCATACCACAACACAATGATTTACATGGGGAAAATCCTTTCGAGAGAAAAACCCCACACTCTAAAAGCCGCCCAATATATTATTCAAAAATCAATAACAAATTACAATGTACTTTCAAAGAAATCTTTTCATAGGAGTACCACCAACCAGAGATTTAGAGGTAACTCAATAGCTATATGACTCTTACACACAACGCCTATCTCACACACCTCATATATAGGAGATACAATACATGAAACCGTCAAACGATATTACAAAACCATGGGTTGAAACCATCCAATAAAGTGGAACAAACCTTTTCTCCAATCTAGATGCCCTATGATGTGTCAAAATATACATCAACACGCGTACCTCCCTTTTACAGCTCATTTATGTGTCCAATGCATTTTTATATTTCCTATTTCAGGAGATCAAACTTCTGAAGGCCATAACTTGTGAACTGGGTATCCGATTGACGAACTGTTTGAAGCTCTAGAAAGCTCGTGAAGTTCTCTATCACCTTGAAACTATTGAACTAGTTATGAGAAATTTGCAAGCTATTTTGGATCCTCTAAAGTCCTCAAAATTGAATATGAAACATTTATTGCAACTTCCAAAAATGAAAACTTTAAAATCTTCAAATGTAGTTATGATCTTGCAACAAAAATTTACCGACATGCTTATATAACCAATCTGAAGTTTTGGGTAAAATTTCGATCCAATTCATGCTCAAACTAAAACTTACTATAAATAGTAACCTTATGTAAATGCAAGACTAAGACACCATTATCCCAACAACTTACTTAAATGCATTATTTGTATTAATCAATTAAATGTTATAAATAAGCACACAATTAACCTAAATAGTAGAGATGAATAAATATCCGGATTACTAAATTCTAATTTATAAAATTAAATGCACAAAAATGGTGCACTTAACTCTTTAGAATGTTATAATGAAGAATAAGTTTGTTGTTGCATAGTAATTCAATTGTCTAAGTATAAAAAAATGAGTGTACTCCATGTGCCAATTGTTAGAAACTATGTGCTGATGTGGAATTATATGCGTGTCAACTATGTGAGTGGATTAATTTTATGCAATGTAGAGTTGTCAATAACCTATGGACCTTATTTTATGAAATGTGTACATTTGATATTTGGTTTTCTCTAATGTAGCTATTATCTATTAGGTCTTAAGGATTGAAGATATTTGAAAACACCTCAAGGAAATCGATGAATTGTGACATTTGATGTTCTCGTTGGCCAACACCCAATTTTATCAAGTTGATGGCCTTTGATGAATGTTGGTAGACAGGAATAAGGTATATAGGTGTTCTAGATGAATGTGGTGTATAGTAGTTTCTTTTTTAATGCTCCAAACAACACTTCCACATTACAATAAATTGTCATTAACATATGACAATATGTGGTACCAACTAACTCAACCCAAATATATGTACATCAAATGAACATTAAACTTCCACCATGCACCTTACAAATCACAAACCACGTATATCATCAAAACACTTCACTTAACAACACTACTACATCCATTCCCATGACTAATCCAGAAGCTTCTTCACATACTTCATATATCCCACACACACCTACATCAACCATTTCTACAAATACCTACACCGATGATATCTACAAATACCTACATCCCACAAAACCATGCATACATCCCCCAAAACAAAAAACCTTGAACAAAATTTTTCCAAGTTCAATCATCAATCACCACTTCATCAAACACTTATATCTCACAATGTCACAACACACTAACCAACCATCCCATAAACATACCAAAATTCGCACATCTAAGTGACTTGGCACAACAAATTTAATATTTCAAACAAAAAATATCAAATATCCAAACGAGACACATCAAAAAGAATTATACACTCGAGGAAATATATCCTCATCCCTTTGACAATTCCATAGCAATGGTGTTGAACACTAGATGCCATTGAGAGGGGGGGTGAATCAGTGATTTCCAAACTTAGCCCTTTTCTAACCTATGTGTGTAACCGGTTGACAGATTTAACATAAAGCAAACTTACCTGTTAGAAAAGAGAATGAAACAAATGTATCCACACATGAAAGGGACACCACATAACACCATATGTATGAGGAAAACCCAAGATGGGAAAAACCTTGGTGAGAAGTGTTGTTGGAGACTACTGCTCCAATCTAGCCTCACAATGAAAACCTTAGTTACAACATTTAGGGCACCAACCCAAGGAGTACCACTCCTGCTTTAGGGCACCAACCCAAGGAGCACCAAACCCTGATTTAAGGGCACCAATCCAAGGAGCACAAACCCCTACACCGAGCTCCAACTCAATGATCTACAATAAACATATATAATACAAAAGTAATATCTTTATTACAAAAGAACTTTGTAACCCTCATGTATGTCTCTTCTCCGGTTCTCCTCTTTTCAGATCTCCACCAATTCTCTCTTTGCCTTTTCTCTATAGGAACCTTATCTCCTACTGCAACCCACCCTCTACTAAACCTTTCTCTCTCTTGTACCTTTGTTGGTTCAGCCTCTTCTTCTTCTCTGTCGGTCTTTCTCTCTGTCGGTTTAGCTCTATGCCACACTGTTGCTATCAACCACTAGTCTTGATAACTTAGTCAGATGTCTACCATTTGAAACTTGTCGATTCTTATCTTACTTTCTCTGCAATCTTCTGCAACTCTTCCCTGCCAGTTTAGCCACCACTAGTGAAGTCCTTTGTCATACTCAATGACCGTTTACTAGTTGCCTCATTGTTGCCGGTTGAACTCTTCAACTCGATTCTCTCTCACACTTAGTCTCTTCTCTAATTGTCTTTGAGCACTTGGCTTATTTTCTCTCACATGTAGCAGCAACACTCTATCATTCAACAACAACCAGAATAATATCTTTGGTTCACACTTTTATAGCCAGGTTTTCCTGCCAAGATGTGAGTTTGAACATTGACACGCCAGGGTTTCTGCCATGCATTGAATCAACATCTGATATGATCTCTGATCATCGTGACATATAAAATCCAATCTGATATCATGTCCTTGATCAATGTTCAACACTCAATCAATGAGCATCACACATCTATTTACCTTGTGAAACACGTCTTCTTCTCTTTAGCCATCTGTAGCATGTTTTTTGGCCTTTTGTCTGATCGATCACGTGTGTGATGTGGTTTCCTTTATCCTCTTTGATCTACAAGACTAGTCTTTACTAGATCTTTGTTGTTTCCTTTATCTCGAGATGCAATCCTCTACTTTTCTTCCTCGAGCTTCGTAGTCGTCATAAATGTTGGACCAATCACCATTGAACTCACCAACACATCACATCGACCTATGCATGCATGCCACTTCACCTCCACGTGGCCCCTTTTGTCAGCATCCACCTTTTCTAGGTTGGTTGTGTCAGTCCAGACAAGATCACAGACCAACCACTCAACTGGGTTCATCTACCGGTTCATAGACTCTGTCGGTTATACCCTAATCGGTATGCCTTCAACCTTGCACTTTGCTTCTCTTCTAGTGGAATGCCTAAACCGTTCAGCACATATGCCAACCTACCTCATGCACATCTTCATTAGATGGAAGCCTTTTGCATCTGCACTTTGTCAACATTATCGGTGGACATACTTACCAGTAAACATCTTGATGACACCATGTCATCAACCTTCAACTGCCTCCATCTGTCTGCATCTATGGTAGCACCTTTCTTCACCACTGGACCGATTATTCTATTAACATGTTTGTCAAAGTGACAAACATCCTTCAATCTTTGTACCAACAACTCAACATGTCAACTTGACTAATTTGGTGCACATTCCTGATCTCATGCACCTAAGGCAGCTTAGAGTTTCACCAATTGATCTGGTGTGAGCCTTTAATCACATGCCTGCAATTCGTCTGTCTTATCTTGGAGGACTATGATGCATTCCATGCATTATAGGAGATAAGCTCCACTTACCGGTGGGAGTGGATCCTTGTCATCTGCATCTTGTATTGCACCAATGTGGCTTCCCTGTTTGAGTAGCATATATTTAATCAGGCACATGTAATCCGGCTGGGCACATTCATTGTGAGTCATCTCTGCAAATGGTGACTACAACTTTATCCGGTGGGAGTCTTGTTGTTTGACATCCACATAGAATACTGGTGGCCTACACATACTTCACCTCTGGTGTTGATGTGATTTAGGTAACATTCCCCCTCTTCATTACAATCAACCACCCAACATCCCGCTCTCTTGTTGGTTGGTAGCTATGTACTGCCAACATGTCACTTACTAGTCTGCAGTCCTTATGTCTTCAACACAAGTCAACACTAACTTGTGTACCGGTGACTCCAAAGGCCAATATGCTAGCTGACCTTCTCTCCCTTACCGGTGACCTGCTATGCTAGATGACATCAAAGACATCTCATCCAATATGCATCAAAGACAATACTGCACACACATCTCCCATACCGATTGTCATCCTATATCGGTTGATGTCAATGACAACACAATTCCAACAATCTCCCCCTTTGGCATTGATGTCAACACATGTAGTATCTGACATACTACATAATCTCTCTCCCCCTTTGACAACAATGGCAAAGGGCACTGACAAGGTTTCTCTCCTTCTTGTGTCTACTGGGTACTGACATAATTTTCTCTCCCCCTTTTCTCTATCGAATTATTCTCCTCCTTTGACCATCATACATTTCATCTTCTCAAGTCATAGCACTTGAGATGGAGAGCTCATCCACCAACTGACACCAATTTCTCAACAACCTAGTGTATATGCAAATTGGAAACACATGCATATACAAAACTGAAACCAATTGAAGGAACATGTGTGTCAGTGAGTACAACATACCTACTGGCCAGACTAGTACATCACCCCTTTGATATGGAGAAGACATTCTGACCCCAAAAAGTTGATACCAAGTGTTGAAGCTAACACTGATACCAATTGTATCTTCGCCGATACCAAATACATGTTCTCTTGTGTAGGTAGCTCTCCCTCTTTTCAGGCAACTCTCCCGATGGTCCAGTTGTAATTTCAATTGAATAGGTATTGAAATATCTCACAACCCCAGATACTTCCAAAGACATAAACATATGGGTACAACCATAGAAACTTGTACACCCTCTATGTCTAGCAAATCTGATACAAGTCAGAAATCATGGCTGTCAACTCCCCCTGAGTCATGCATCTCAGGTCCTTATTGCCGGTCATGTCCAAAATGGAACTCCAATCTACACTATATACTGGTTGAGCTATGCATATGTGATCAATCTAATGATCTATCAACTCCATTATATCTACCACAACCTATGACATGATCCTGGACATACACAATGCCATACAATATCATCATCATGCCATAAATCAAACCAGTTATCCCACAAAGGATGCATGCATATATGATCAACAACCGAGCCACTATATGTCATTCAAGTCTTTTCCAATACCACTTGAGACATAAACACCTCATTCCATACTACCAGGGCTAATGCAATGATCCTGAACCTCGTTGTCTTAGATAACCTGCAAGTACCTGTTAGTATACATACCGGTAACATACTGCACATATCGGTTTCTTGCACCGGTCCATCATTACTACCAAATCACCTTCTTGAAACTCCTGTCTTCTTGTGTCAATTTGCATATGATCCCAATGCAAAATTTGCCAACCACTGACACTTGCAGTAGTGATCCATCTTTCATTTGTAGGTGTGTAGACAAGACACCCACTACACACACTTGCCATCTCATTTTCTTCTTTCTTATCGGTAGCATCCTGTTCTTCCATGTGTCCTCTTCCACTAAGGGGTGAATGATAAGGTTAGTGTATTACTCCCCCTAAGGTCCTACATCTCCTTTAAGCCTTAGGAGATATCACTTGTGCTTTGAATGCACAATGCATGCCCATGGTTGCATCTTCTTGCTTCTTCTTCCATACCTGCTTGGTCTAATTCTTCTTCCCATTTTCAGTCTTGGGAGCAGGTGTTACCTTCTTTTTCTAATTGGTCCTTGCTCTACCAGATTGTACATCATGAATGGAAACATTTTTGTAGAAGCAAACAACATTCATGCCACACACATGATTGGGGGACCTTTTGTGAAATCAGTTAGACCATCTTCTTATGGTCATGCCATTGTGCCTTGCTACCGGAACCGGTGGACCACTTGATCTTGTAGGAACAAAACCTCTTCTACTTTTGTTCCATGCAACATTTTGTCTCTCACATTCTCTATATCCATTTCCATGTTAGGCATAGCTGCTACACCGGTTGTCATGTGACTGCAAGTTCATCCTTGTACAGTTATGACCTTTATGGCCAAAGCCATTATACCTCCAACATATGACATTATTATTTCTAGGAAGAACATAGTATATTCCTAGATTTCATTTTGCATTCATCTACCCTATGTCCATATTCTTTGCATGCAAAATAGTAACCAGAGAAAGGGGGCACATAACTTACAAATTTGTTTTTCCATGCTTGTGGAGATCTTACCAGTTTAGTATTTCCATTTCTGCTTCTTCGAGGATGGATCTTGGATTGTCCACGCTCTACAACTCTTCTATATGATCTCTCCTTTTCCCACAATTACTTTGTATTGTGGGTGGTATAATTTCCTTATCTTCTACCAGTAGGGGGTCTTCTTTATTGTCTCCTTCTATTCTTGCTTCCAGTGAAGCTGCCATCTCCCATATTTTCTTTTCCTTTGGGATCTACATTGTTCCTCCTCCTTGCAGCACTGGTCTTCATCCTTTGCTTCATATCTTCATTGGTTGTGGTTAGATCAACCATCTTCTGGGGAGTATCTCTAACTGTGAAGGTTTGACCCTTGTTATCTCCATTTGAGGAGACAAACAAAATGTCATTGTGAGGGACATTCTTGCTGGTGGAGCATTCACCGGCACCACTTCCTAATCCACTGGTATCCTTGGCATGCTTTTGATTTTTCAACATTTTGTCCAAGGCACCACTGCTACCATCAAACTGGATTCTCAACTTGAGCTCATCCTAATATTTCTCAAGGTCATTTTGAAGAATCTCCATTTCTCCTTCTAGCTGCTAATACTTTTTATTCTTGGCTTCTAGCTCAGATGCTAGATCATTACACCAGTACTCCTTGGTGTCTGCTTGTTGAGTCTTTAACTCTGAGATACATTTCTCAGATTCTTCAAGGAATCTAATCAATCGATTCTTCTCCACAACTGCAACATTCTTGAATAACTTATACTCATTCCTCACTCTACTAAGTTCTTTGAGTGCACTTACAATTTCTCCTTCAAGATCAACTTCTGCTTCATCTTCTTCTGCACCTTCACTATCACTGCCAAACACATCTCGCCGGTGGGAATGACTTGCATGAACACTCTCAGATGCGTGCCTCTCATCTTCTGATTCTTGAGCCATGAAGAGGTGGGTTCCTTCTTCATCATTGTTGTGGTTGCTAACATATGTGCCTTCATCATCTGCAGATACATGAGATGCATTTCTCATCTTGTCTACACCAACCGATTCTATAGTGGTAGGCTCATTTCCATAGAGCTTCTTCAATCTGTCCCATAGATTTTTGGCTGATCTGCATATGTCCACCTGTGAGGAGACATCATCTAATAACCCATAGAGTATAGCCTTCATTGCTACATCATTAGAACAGTTTCTTCTTTCTACATCAGAATCGGTAGGAGGACTGACTTAACTAGAGTAGCCATTTAGAAATGACATCCACACATCAAACCCTAAAGAGGATAGGTAGAATTCCATCCTACAACTCCAAACAGAGAAATTTGAACCATCAAATATAGGAGTAGGGATTGACACAAAAAAAACCATTTTGTTCAAATACCAGAATCTACCCAAGCTAGAGAAAGCTTATCAACAAGGAACCCAGACTCTGATACCAATTATTGAGCACTAGATGTACTAAGAGAGGGGGTGAATTAGTGATTTCTAAACTTAGCCATTATCTAACCTATGTGTGTAAACTGATTGATAGATTTAACATAAAGCAAACTTACCGGTTAGAAGGGAGAATGACACAAATGTAGCAACACATAAAAGGGACACCACATAACACCATATGTATGAGGAAAACCCAAGATGAGAAAAACCTCAGTGAGAAGTGTTACTGGAGACTACTGCTCCAATCCAGCCTCACAATGAAAACCTCGATTACAACATTTAGGGAACCAACCCAAGGAGAACCAACCCCTGCACCAAGCTCCAACTCAGTGATCTACAATAAACATATATCGGATACAAAAGTAATATATTTGTTACAAAATAACTTTGTAACCCTCATGTATTTATCTCTTCTCTAGTTCTCCTCTTTTTAGATCTCTGTCGGTTCTCTCTTTGCCTTTTCTCTATAGGAACTTTATCTCCTGCTGCAACCCACTCTCTGCTACACCTTTGATGGTTCAACCTCTTCTTCTTCTCTTCCGATTCTGCTCTCTGTCGGTTCAGCTCTCTACCACACTGCTGCTATACACCACTAGTCTTGATAACTTAGTCAGATGTCTACCATTTGAAACTTGCTAGTTCTTAGCTTGTCTTCTCTACAATATTCTACAACTCTTCTCTGCCGATTTAGTCACCACCGGTGAACTTCTCTATCATACTTAATGATCATCTTTCGGTTGCCTCACTGTTGTCGGTTGAAATCTTCAACCCAATTCTCTCTCACACTCAATCTCTTCTCTGATTGTCTTTGAGCACTTGGCTGATTTGCTCTCACATGTAGCAGCAACACTCTATCATTCAGTAACAACCCGAACAATATCTTTGGCTCACACTTTTATAGCCAAATTTTCCCGCCAAGATGTGAGTTTGAACTTTGGCACGCTAGGGTTTCTGCCATGCACTGAATCAGCATCCGATCTGATCTCTGATCATTGTGACATATCAAATCCAATCTGATATCATGTCCTTGATCGGTGTTCAACACTAATCAATGAGCATCGCCTATTTGTTTACCTTGCAAAACACGTCTTCTTCTCTTTAGCCATCTGTAGCATGTTTTTCGGCCTTTTGTCTGATCGATCATGTATGTGATGCAGTTTCCTTTATCCTCTTTGCTCTGCAAGACCAATCTTTACTAGATCTCTGATGTTTCCTTTATCTTGAGCTGCAACCCTCTGCTTTTCTTCTTCGAGCTTCATAGTCATCATAAATGTTGGAGCAGTCGCCAATGACCTCACCAACACATCACACCGACCTGTGCATGCATGCCACTTCACCTCCATGTGGCCCCTTTTGTCGACATCCACCTTTGCTAGGTCATTTGTGTCGGTCCACACAAGATCACAGACCAACCACTCAACCGGGTTCATCTACCAGTTCATAGACTCTGTCGGTTATACCCTAACCGGTCTGCATTCAACCTTGCACTTTACTTCTCTTCTGGTGGAACGCCTAAACCGGTCAGCACACATGCCAACCTACCTCATTCACATTTTCATCAGATGGGAAACTTTTGCATCTGCACTTTGTTAGTATTACCGATGGACATACTTACCGGTAAACATCTTGATAACACCATATTATCAACTTTCAACTACCTCCATCTGTCTGCATCTATGGTAGCACCTTTCTTCACCACTGGACCAGTTCTGCTATTAACATGTTTGTGAAAGTGACAAACATATCCTTCAATCTTTGTACCGTCAACTCAACATGTCAACCTGACTGATCCAGTGCACATCCCTGATCTCATGCACCTAAGGCAACTTAGAGTTTCACTAATTGATCCAGTGTGAGCCTTCAATCATCTGCTTGCAATTCTTTTGTCTTATCTCAAAGGACTATGATGCATTCCATGCATTATAGGAGATA
Source organism: Cryptomeria japonica (assembly GCF_030272615.1). Lineage (NCBI taxonomy): Eukaryota > Viridiplantae > Streptophyta > Pinopsida > Cupressales > Cupressaceae > Cryptomeria > Cryptomeria japonica. The sequence continues at coordinate 377,780,082 of NC_081409.1, forward strand.
AGCTCCACTTACTGGTGGGAGTGGATCCTTGTCATCAGCATCCTACATTGCACCAATGTGGCTTCCCTGTTTGAGCAACATATCTTCAATCTAGCACATGTGATCCAGTTGTGCACATTCACTGTTAGTCATCTCTGCAAATGGTGACTACAACTTTATCTGGTGGGAGTCCTATTGTTTGACATCCACAGAGCATACCGGTGGCTTGTACATACTTCACCTCCGGTGTTGATGTGATTTAGGTAACATTCCCCTTCTTCATTACAATCAACCGCCCAACATCTTGCTCTCTTGTTGGTTGGCAACTATGTATTGCCAACATGTCACTTACCGGTCTGCAGTCCTTATGTCTTCAACACAAGTCAACACTAACTTGTGTACCGGTGACTCCAAAGGCCAATATGCTAGCTGACCTTCTCTCCCTTACCGGTGACCTGCTATGCTAGATGACATCAAAGACATATCATTCGATATGCATCAAAGACAATACTGCACACACATCTCCCATACCGATTGCTATCCTATACTAGTTGACATCAATGACAACACAATTCCAACAAATGGTACCCTTCCCTCATCATTTTGAAATTTTAAAATTCAACAAATATAAGGGAAAGGGTGAGCCACGAGAATATATTAGGATATTCTACATTGCTTTCTTAAATGTTGCATATAATGACACAAATCTAATGTGCCTCTTCCCTTGAAGTCTAGGAGGAGAAGCCATTGAGTGGTTCTTCCACCTTCCATGAGTTGGCAAAGAAACTCATTGCGCACTTCTCGTACAACATTGAGCTTGAGGTCTTCATCATAGACGTATGCAACAACAAGAAAAGGAATGTAGAATCATTTTCTATCTTTTTACAAAGATGGAGTAATTCAGCATGCAAATTCCCATACCATGTTCTTGAAAAAAGTCTAAATTATTCAGTTGATGTTAATTACTATCAATCAACATTTCTAGAAAGAAAAAAATACAATCACAAAAAAATTATGTCAATTTTGGACACTTTAGTAAGATTAAAGAAAATTTGATATTAATTAAATAGTCATCACTACAATACATGGTTTTAGAAAATATCTAGTAAATTAATTGAGTAATTTCAATATTGCAATTAATGACCTTAGTAAATACACATAAATTATAAATGAAATATTGACATGATGTGTATATAAAATACAATATTATTATGAATTTAGAAGAAATGAGAGAATAGTCGGAAAAAATCCATTTAGCAATTTCATTTTTCATTTTTACTTTGAGAAGATTAAATTGACTTGAATTAAATTAGAAGTTATTAGTATTTAATAGAGGCATAATCTTGTCATTTGTGCTTTGTTATCTTGTATATATTATTTTCCTAAAGTTCAAGCCCTTCTTTTTCACTTTCTATATACTGTATTTGAAATCATCACTTGAGTTCTTTCTCGCTATTTTCTTCTCCCTTTATATGTATTTTGTATTGATTTAATTAAAAATAAGAGTCAAGAAGAAAACTCTATGGAATATTAATTGGAATTGAGATTCTAGTGGATGAGATTTATATGTTGAGGTTAGTACCTAGATACAATTTAGCTATGTCCATACAAAAAAAAATGAATATAATATATATATTTTTATGGAGGTCCCAACTTGTGAGCTCAACAACCCAACAAGGGCATGAAGCCAACAAGCACACCAACCTAGTGAGGGCATTCATAGAGTAGTTTTTGCCACTCGATATGGGGGCACAAGGCTATAGGCTAAAACCTCTTCGACTAAGAGCCAAGGAATCAGTGGTATCCATTCCATCAAATTCACTCGAGGCATGATCCCAACATCATCCCTTATGGTTTTGGAGCCTTGCACTCAACAAGACTTTATTCTTGGTGGGCTCATTTGGAGCCACTCAACTTCACCAATAGATGAAGGGCCCATTAACATTATATAAATATTTTATATTAATATAGAGTATATATTTTTATATATAATTATATTTTATTATTTAACTATATAACATATAAATTTTACTATTTTAATTTAGTTATAGAAATAAAATATTAAAATATTTTTAAAATTCCTTGTTTATGGGGCTAGACATGTTTATTTGCATAAGGGATTGAGGAAGGATGTGAAATATCCTTGATGTGGGTTGGGTCAATATTAATTTTGATGATATAACTAGAGGTGATCTAGGGTTGGCAAGAGCTAGATGTATGACCAAAGACTATTTTGGCAACACTGTAAGAATATTTGGTAATAAGTTAGGCATGGCCACATGAATAAAAAAGTAGAATTTCAAGAGGCTTCAATGGGTGTTAAGGTTGGTAGAATACTAGGACATAAGAAGATACATATAGAGGGAGATTCACAAATTGTTATTAATGCAATCTAGGTGGGAAAAACCTTGAATTGGAAGTTGGATGAATGACTCAAGTAGATACTGGACATCCTCATTTCATTCGATAATTATATCATCACACACATATACCAGTAAGGCAATGATGTGGTGGAAAAGATGTCAGTTGATATACCAATGAAAAAGGTGAAGGTCACTTCAATCAACAAGTGGTACACAGTTTATAGTCTAGGCAAGTGATTTTTGTGAATTATCATGTACTTCATCGAGTTTAACAAGATGGGTGACACTGGTTTGGAGATCATTTAATGATCATAAGCGTCATTATACTAATCTATCATTATGCCCAACCTTTAAAATGGACACAAGTGCAAAGTTTCACAATGTAATAAGCGACTTTAAGCATGAACTCTACAATATGCCTTCGAGCTAAAAATACCAAATAGATTTTTTCAATGATGTGTTTGAGCGTAGGTTGATGGAGATGTTTAAGAGCCAAATGGGGGTGGAGCTACATGTGATTAGAATAGTTCTCAATGATGGATATCTGAGTGACAATAGACATTATAGAGTGAACTTCGACCTAGCCTCTATGTTTTTAGCAATGCTACTAGATTGTGGTAATTTGGAGTGTACCATAAATAAATTTATGCATAAGCTCGTCTAGTCAAAAGGAGGTAGAAGAAGTAGCTGCTTGATTATTGGGTACTATCTCTTCAAGTTTGGGCATGATGGTATTATAATGTTGTAGCGTCCTAAAATTGCGACACTTGCAATTTCGACTGCATTTCGGTCTTCACGATGGCGACGCAACACGCAACCTGAATGGAGACCCCGAAACTTGCTCACGACACCGAAAACTGCATTTTTCAAGCACCCTGGCCTGAACCTCCTTGCACCCTGCTGTCCCGGGAGGTGGGACCAGAGTACCCAGCGCCCTGGTCCCCAGGACCATGGCGCCCAGCGCCCTGGTCCCTGGGTCCTATTTTGGGCCCGGTCTCCTAAGGGGTCTCGGGTCTTTTTGTTTGCAATTTGGAAATTAACTTTCCTGGTCGGCCTAAGGTCGGGAAAATGAGTCTATCAGCCCTAAATGACAAGTATATAAACTACATTTTCCTCTTTCATTCGACATGATGGAAAAAGCGTGGAAATTATACTCAAGCATTCAAGCATTCAAGCATTCCTTCAAGCAATTGATCATTTCAAGTCTCCATTCAAGGCTAAGTGTTGCATTCAAATCAAGGATTCAACCATTGAAGAGGAGATCACATACTACATGCTACAACATACAACATACAACATACAACATCTATACCTTCGCACATAAGGATACAAACATCCTTAGAACAAGGTATTAGTACTTGTTTTATATACATTTACATTTACAACACTTGCTCATTTCTTGGTTAATTCCAAAACCGGGGTTTGACCTAAAGGCAAACCCCTAATCCCTAACCCCCCAATCGTCTTCGCTTTTCTGTGTGTAGATTGCAGGTACGCGGCTGAAATTGAAGATCTGGAATCCTTGTGCAGAGACGAACAGATCCCCCTTCGTTTCGCGGATTTTTCGGAGGACCGTGGCGCCGGGCGCCATCGTCCCAACAACTTTTGCTCAAATTTGCAGGACAGCGCCGTATCGACATTTTACTGCTAATTCCAGGTCCGCAGCTTCATACTGTATTCCTATCTCAGTTTATAAGCGAATCTTTATCACTTTCTATGCATGCTTAGCTTAATTCTTCTATCAACATTCTTTACAAAAGAGGGTAGCCTTGCTTTCTTAACCCTTGAAACACATTTAGCATCCAATCTTGCATTGTGTGGGATTGGATCTTGTGGGTTTCAACCCCTCTTTTGAATGTAAAGTCTCTCCCCTAAGTGAAAACCATCAACCCTAGCGACCTCCCTTCTCTCTCCTTGGAGTTGGAAGAGGGGAGAGCAACTAGGGTTCGATCGCGATTTTCCGCTTTACATTTTGGTGAACCCGACGTGAACATCCTTTCTGATTTTTCATGCTTAGATCTGAAAAAATTGATTACATTTCCATGTTTGATCTTTTGCAAAATTTTAGAGGTGATTGCATAAAAACCCTAAATTTTCTTTTTAGTAATTGAACTTGTGAAATGTCTAAATGTTAATGCCTGTTTCAGATCTGCCCTTCTATTACAAATTTTCAATTCATATTTGTGCTTTAATTCTGAAAATTAAGTGGTTAAGTGTCAAAACCCTAATTTTTGAAACCCTCTTGATTCAACCTTTGTCTGACAATTTCACTGATCAAAACATCTCCAAATCAGCTGTAACTTTGGATTCCGCAATAAAATCACAATATCTTTCATCCCTGAAAATTTGGAAAAAAGTTGCGAGGACCGTGGCGCCGAGCGCCATCGTCCCCGACATTTTTTCTGAAATTTCGGGAGCGAGATCTTACTGTGTTTTTCTGCTAAAATTCAGAATTTTGGCTGATTTTATCAATTATAACACCTTCAAAATTACAGTCAAAGTTGGTCTTGTGATTGCTTGGATTAAGGCTTCTAAACATTTAAAAATCATTGAAATTGAAATTTTGTGTCAAAATTGTGTTCTTACTGTCCTAAATCTGAAAAAGTGTGTTATCATTCATTAAAAATTTCAGTGCTTTATTCAAATTCTTACAATTTGTGACTTTTGAAATTAAGTGCTTAATTACAACAACTTTAATTTCCGCTTTCAAAATTGAATTTTGCGTGAAATTGAGTCAATTTTCAAATTTCAAAATTTGCATTGCTCTTGACATTCCCTCTAAAATCATAAAAATTTCAGTTTCCCTCTCTTTTTCAAAATTCAAATTTTGTATTTTTCGACAATCTTGGTAGGGTTCAATTTCGAGATTGCAACTTTAATTTGGCCTATCTATAGATCGTAAAATCACTCAATTTTTTCAGATTAGCTCTAAAATCATCATACCTTTCATCCCTGCAAATTTCGAAAAAAGTTGCAAGGACCGTGTTGCACTCCGGGCGCCACGGTCCCGGACATTTTTTCCGAAATTTCGGGAGACTGTTGTGATTGCATTTAACAGCTTAAATCCAGAAGATTGGCTGATTTTATTGAAAATTGCTACCTCTAAATTCAAAATCTTCTCTCTCTTTCTAGTGCATGAGTTTTACAACAATAAGCCCTACTTACACTATTCCCGTTAGACGAAGCCGTAGAATTAAGTTTTTCCGAGGTTTAACTACTGAGGAGATGGAACCTAATTTGAATAGCCTTTTTAACGAGGACATGGGTAATTCCTCTAATCCTCCTAATGATGAAGAAGCTCTCCATGGGGTTTCTATAGAACAACTTTCGAAATTGGATAACCAATTTGATGATTTTCGCCAATGGATGTCTCATGAGTACCCTGATAGTCAAGCTCTTCCTTTAATTGAGGGTCTAAAACATATGCTTCAAAGTGATAAGAATGGAATTGATATTTTGCGTGGTATTGCACACATTGTGGATTCGAATGTGATGCCTATGAAGAGTTGTGCTGAAAATTTGGGTTATACACAACCTCCTACACAAGTCAATCATTCTATTCCTTTGACAACTTCTATTGCTAGCATACCTACCTTTACATCAAACATCATGGCTACTTCTATACAAGACATTCCTCCTGTGATTACCAATCATGGGGGCAATCCCTCTTCTTCAGTTAATCCTCTTCCTTCATTCAATCCGACTTCTTCATTCATTCCTTCAATGAGTGTTCCTATTATATCTCCACAAATGAACATGACGCAAGGGGGCAGTTCATTTAACCATTCCATTCCTCCTTGTAGTGTTCCTCCTGTCCAATCATCCCCTATGGTTGACTATCATAGGGTCCCACTACCTTACTCTTTACCCTCTTTCAATAACATAACACCTCCATCTCACTCTAACACATCTAATATGAACTCTTCGACTGAAGCGACCATTAACAATCTTGCACAAACTGTCTCTTCTTTACAGCAACAAATTGCCTCTATGAATCAATCTAAGTTTAGTGTGCCCACATTTGATGTTGCGAGCCCACTTTCTCTTGACATTGTTCGAGCTATCCCTCCTAAACATGTTGAAATCCCGCATCTGGAGCTCTATAATGGTAAAGGAGATCCTCTAACACATGTTAAGACTTTTCAAACAATTTGTACTGATTTTGCTTATGACCCAAGGTTGCTTGCGAAACTGTTTACTAGAACATTAAGAGACAAAGCCTTACAATGGTATTGCTCGTTGCCTTCTTATTCTATTACTTCTTTCGAACAACTTGCAAATGCTTTCATTCAACAATTTCAAAACAATATAAGTCCTAAAGTTACTTTGATTGATTTAATGCATTGTAAACAAGGTGTTAAAGAAAAAGTGACTGATTTCATTGGTAGATATAAGCATTTGTATGCTCAAATTTATTTTCCAGTGCCTGACAATGATATTCAAAGAATCTTTATTTCTAATTTACAAAAGGATATTTGAGACAAACTTCTGTTTTCTGAGTTTACTTCTTTCCAACAGTTGTGTGCCACTCTTCACAATTATCAACTGACTGTGAGTCAAATGGAACAATCACATCCTATGGCTCCGAGTGATAAGGGTGATAGCAGTCAACAACCATGTGGGAAGTTTAAACCGAACAGAGATTTCATCAAATTCAATGAAAACATCATCAACAACAATGTGAATGCAGCATCAGGTGTGCCTCCTATTTCTAAATTTTTCAAGAAAGAAAGAAAGTATACTCCTTTGAATGAATCATTGCATAGTATTATGAATAAGTTATTGGAACAAAATGTGCTTACTCTTCCTCCTATAAGACAAATTGATCCTGCAAAGATTACTTCACCTTATTTTGATAACAAATCTTTTTGTCAATTTCACCGTCAGCCTGGGCATGATACTGAAAAATGTTTTTCTTTAAAGGGTAAAATTCAAGATTTGATTGATAATAATACTATCTCTGTTTCTGGAGTGAATGATAAAGGCAACACATCTGTAGCTCCTCCTAACCAAAATCTTCAGATTTTCACTGATCCATTGCCTTCTCATACCTCTAATGCAATTGAGGCTAATGATTCCTCTCTCTCATCTGATGGTCTTGTGTCTATGACTCCGAATGTGATTAACTTTGTAGAGAAGCAAGAAATCCCTAAAGAATCTTCCATCACATTTGATTCCAGTGAAACCATTAGGGCACCTGATGGTCCTTTATACATAGTTGCAAAAGTTAAGAATACACCTTGCCGTGGAGTGCTTATTGATCCTTCGTGCATGATTAATGTTATTACTGAAGAATTCCTTTTTACTTTGCAATTGAATCAAGTGATATATGACAAAACAGATGTGATTGTGAAACTATTTGATGCATTTTCATCTCCTGCAATTGGTTCTATTACATTGCCTATTGAGGTCCATAACAAATCCCTTGATGTAAACTTTGCTATTATTCCATCTGCCGAACAATTTCGTGTGAAGCTTGGCTATCCTTGGCTATCTTCTATGAAAGCTATTGCTTCTCCTATTCATAAGTGTTTGAAATTTCCCCATAATGGCGAAGTTGTTACTGTCAATCATAGTCTCTTTAAACCAGCTGAAAGAACTTCTAGCGTTCCTATTGATTACTTTTGGCCTAAACAATTCCAATCTCTTCCTCCGCGAAGTGATCATCTTTTCAAATCTTATCAAAAGTGGAAAACAGATATGATCCTATCTCTAAGTGAACCTAGAACACCTAAACTTGATATTCCTATCATTCTTGAGAAGGAAGTTCTTCCTTTGAAAGATAAAACTAATGTCTTTCCTCAAGAAGATTCCCAACCCATCCCTATGGATGTGACTATGTCTATGCCTAATAAACTTCCTAAGAGTAGACCTATACCTCCTCATCATGATGGACTTGGGCTTCTCCCTAAACCAAATATTCCTCCTTTATATGGAGCAGTTCCTCCTCCTTCTTTTTATAGAGAGAAGAGACCTTCTTCTTCTCCTATTATCCAGCCTAAGAGACCACAACCTAAACACCCAAGTGCTAAGGATGAGAACATTCCTCCTCCTCAATCTTCTCCACTTCCTACTAAGACTAGACGAAATCGTTCTGCACGTGAACGCCGGCGAAAGCGTCGTCTTAGAGCTCAAACTTTGCAATCTCCAAAAACACCTTCAACAAGCATTATTCCATTTTCTCCTCAGCCGGACATTGAGCCTAAATCTCCTAAACATAAGATGCATGATGGTCTTGATCCGGTGCGAGTTAAAGATCCTATTTTTATAAATCTTGATGATGATATGGATGAAAATGTTATTCATGATGAAAATGTTACTCCTCTTGCTTCTGATAGTGAATATGAACTTGTTGATGTTGATAACCATTTATCTAATGAATTTTCTAAAGCACTTATCCTAGCTCCTAGACAAGAACAATGTGGCTCGGAACATGAACATAGCCCTTGTTTGGGTCTTGTGATAGCTCCATCTGCTGTGTTGGATGTTCCTCCTCTAGCGTGTTCCCTGCCTTCCCGAAACATTGATCAGCAAGATCGGGGGGTAGATGACGTGCTAGACTAGTTTCATTAGCATAGCAGATTCTTTCCTCCTCTCTTTCGTTACTTCTTCTATATGTTATTCTCATTCTTCTATTTGTTGTCCTTAGTGTTGTCTACTTAAGGACGATGCAAAGCATTGAGATCTCTTGGTCTCTCTCATGTTGACTCAAAAGACACATGTGTTCCCTTCTTCTAGGTGACCTTCCTTGATTGGGGAATGAAGAACAATTATGCATACATACATATGATATATATACATGAATTATCATACAGCATACTGACCCCGAGGAAAGCGAAGTCACCTCGTGCTTTGTGTTTTGTGTCTATTATCCTTGGGTTTATCTCACACTGGGGGGCTAAATCCTTGCGATAACGTGCTCCTTTCCTTTCTCATTTCTTATGTGTATCACTACGTTAAAACAATCACCCCCGGTGAGGCATGTGCGATCGCTTTAACGTAGGGGGGCATACATCCCGTTCATATCTTTTCAAGATACTTGAAAATTTCTTGGTAAATTTAGCCTTGCCTTGAAAATTTTTGATATCTTTCTTGCATGACTCATAGTGAGGGAACCTTACTACTGACAGTCATGGTTCTTCCTCGTGATCTTCCCTTTTACTTTGTCAATTGAAGTCGTAAGATCCTTAGTCCACTGGGGGCTTGGTGTATCTTGCCTCCTTGACATGGTGAAAGTCTTTCAATATTGTTTCCTTGTACTTTACCGGAAGTATGAGCATACATACTCCCGCTAAAGTGGGGGCTAAATGTAGCATCCTAAAATTGCGACACTTGCAATTTCGACTACATTTCGGTCTTCACGATGGCGACGCAACATGCAACCTGAATGGAGACCCCGAAACTTGCTCACAACACCGAAAACTGCATTTTTCAAGCACCCTGGCCTGAACCTCCTTGCACCCTGCTGTCTCGGGAGGTGGGACCAGAGCGCCCAGCGCCCTGGTCCTTCAGGACCAGGGCGCCCAGCGCCTTGGTCCCCAGGACCATGGCGTCCAGCGCCCTGGTCCCTGGGTCCTATTTTGGGCCTGGTCTCCTAAGGGGTCTCGGGTCTTTTTGTTTGCAATTTGGAAATTAACTTTCCTGGTCGGCCTAAGGTCGGGAAAATCAGTCTATCAGCCCTAAATGACAAGTATATAAACTACATTTTCCTCTTTCATTCGACATGATGGAAAAAGCGTGGAAATTATACTCAAGCATTCAAGCATTCAAGCATTCCTTCAAGCAATTGATCATTTCAAGTCTCCATTCAAGGCTAAGTGTTGCATTCAAATCAAGGATTCAACCATTGAAGAGGAGATCACATACTACATGCTACAACATACAACATACAACATCTATACCTTCGCACATAAGGATACAAACATCCTTAAAACAAGGTATTAGTACTTGTTTTATATACATTTACATTTACAACACTTGCTCATTTCTTGGTTAATTCCAAAACCGGGGTTTGACCTAAAGGCAAACCCCTAATCCCTAACCCCCCAATCGTCTTCGCTTTTCTGTGTGTAGATTGCAGGTACGCGGCTGAAATTGAAGATCTGGAATCCTTGTGCAGAGACGAACAGATCCCCCTTCGTTTCGCGGATTTTTCGGAGGACCGTGGCGCCGGGCGCCATCGTCCCGACAACTTTTGCTCAAATTTGCAGGACAACGCCATATCGACATTTTACTGCTAATTCCAGGTCCGCAGCTTCATACTATATTCCTATCTCAGTTTATAAGCGAATCTTTATCACTTTCTATGCATGCTTAGCTTAATTCTTCTATCAACATTCTTTACAAAAGAGGGTAGCCTTGCTTTCTTAACCCTTGAAACACATTTAGCATCCAATCTTGCATTGTGTGGGATTGGATCTTGTGGGTTTCAACCCCTCTTTTGAATGTAAAGTCTCTCCCCTAAGTGAAAACCATCAACCCTAGTGACCTCCCTTCTCTCTCCTTGGAGTTGGAAGAGGGGAGAGCAACTAGGGTTCGATCGCGATTTTCCGCTTTACAAATGTATAAATGGATTAGGATCACCAGGAAGAGTAACCTCCTTTCCATTTTATGAGAATTTTATGCATTGGTGATAGGTGGATGGAATGGCTTGCATGGCATGAATCCATGATCAACCTAGAAGAAGGTTGTGTGTGAGATCAAGGTCTTGACTTGGAAAACCACGTCTTTTACCACTAGCCTCACTCTAACTGGAAATGTGATATATTTGTTAGATGATCATTCTCCATCATCATAGGCTTTTATGGTGATCTTCTTAGGGTCTACAACCCTTTTAGAGAACCCTACAGTTGTAACCAATTTCAAAGTGCAAATATTGAGACCCGCTTCTCAATCTATAAAGACTAGTTTGATTTGGTCTTTATGGATAAAGGCTTCAATGTGGAGGGTTATATTATGAGGGTGTTAAGTGGTTATGTCATCATTTTTAGTGGATGTAAGGTAATGAGGTGAAGTAAGATGACCACCATTGCTTGAAATTGGTCCACATTAAGATTGGTAGGTATAGCGTCCTAAAATTGCACCCCTTGCAATTTTCGACTGCATTTGGGTCTTCACCTTAGTGTTTGCGCCCCTCGGCTTGATTAAAGACCTGATTATGCTCTTGCAAATCACAAATGCCAAAATTTTCAAACTTGCACTCAGCCTGCACATTGATCCTGTCCCAAAAGAGCGCCCTGGTCCTCACCAGGACTAGGGCGTGGCACCATGGTCCTCCCTATTTTGGACCTAATTTGAACCCTCTTTCCCATCTCAAATTTGAGGATTTCTCTCTTTGTGTTGGGCTATGTCAGAAAATTAGTCAACTAACTTGACAGGAAGGTATATAAAGTGGATTTCCCCTCTCATTTGAACATCCATCAATTAGAAAGAGCACACATACGACATCAAGCACTCAAGCATTCAAGAGAAATTGAGCATTTGTAGTCTTCCTTTAGGCCTTGGAGCAACAATAAATTCAAGGATCAAGCATTGAAGTGGAGATCTACATCCTATTTCGTGAAACCCTAATTACATGTGGAGTAAAGAAAAACTTCACAAGGAGGTATAATCATTCAATTTTTAGTCATAATTAAACATCTCACTCAAAAGGAGAACATTTCCTTTCAATCATTTCATTTACATTTATCTCAATTTCATGGTTAATTCCAAAACCCGGGTTTGACCGAAGGCAAGCCCCTATTCCCAACCTATTTCCCCTTCTTTATGTGTGCTAGAAACAGGTGCACAGTTGTTCTTTTGGAATTAAGCTTTATTTGCATAGACGAAACAACCCCTTTCGATGCACGGAAAATTTAGAGGACCAAGAGGTGACACCATGGTCCTTGCTATTTCAAGCAGTTTTCACAGGGCAAATCTGAATCAGATCATATTTCTCAGATCCATGTGCACAGCTAAATCCCTCATCTATAGCTCAATATTTTCTTTGTTTTGTCTTCAATTTCAACACTTAACCCTAAACAATATTTCAGCTTACAAAAGAGGGAAAAACAAATTCATAATCAATTGATCCACTTAGCATTCAGTCCTTATCTGATTTGTGACTGAATCTAGTGGATTCCTTTCCTCTTTTGAATGTAAAGGACATCTCCCTCATCAAAGCAAAAATTGATTTGGTGATATCTCCTCCTATGTTGCAAATTACCAAATCAAATTTTCCCCTTTACATTTTGGTGAACCTGACTCCTTAAACCTTTAATTCTGATTTTTTTTTAGATCTGAGTGTGTATGCAATTTAAAATTCAAATTTTCATTTACAAGCTTGATTTCCTTGCAAATTTTAAAAATTTAGAGGTTAATTTCACTAAAAACCCTAATTTTTATTTTCAAAATTGAGCTTGTGAATTGCATAATTTGGGTTAATTGTTTCAGATCTGAGTGCTCTTCAATTTTTACAATTAAAATTTTCACTTGCAATTCAAATTTATATTTAATTTTGAAAATTAAGTGGTTAATTGCAAAAACTCTAATTTAAAAAAAAATTAAAATTGAGCTTGTGGGTTGTTTAAATTTTGAAATTCCCTCTTCAAATTTGTTGTTCAAAGCCCAAATTGCAATCTTGGATCTAATTTCAAATTTTAAATTTTAAATTAATCTTGGGCATTTTCCAATTTTTCAATTTCTCTTTAAGCATTTAATTAATTAATTTAATTAAATATGAAGTCTTCTTTTATCCCCCTCCACATCATAAAAGTGGGCTCTTAACCCTAAGTGTGCCCCTAATTATTTTATTCTTTCAATTAATCATTTCATTAAATACCCTAATTATGTCCTAGTTTGACCTTTGAAGGCCCGATTTTGCATATCTAGACATCTTGGATTTCCACATCCTTATGGAATTCTCTTTAGAATCATAATATCTTATTTCCCTGAAAACTTGGTAAAAAGTTGGCCGGACCAAGAGGCAGTCTCTTGGTCTTGACTTTTTCTCCCCAAATTTAGGGAGCTTGTTTTGGCAATATTTTACTATTTAAATCCAGAGATTTGTGAAATCATATTGATTTTAAGGTCGAAAACAAAGTTGGGGTTTTAACATCACAATTTCCAAGTTAAATTTAAAATTAAGAGGTCATTTTCAACCCTAATTTTAAATTTAAATTTCTATCTCCTAGTGGGTAATTTTTGTTGGCAATAGTAATTATGTGTTTTCATTGATGTCAACACTGTGCTCTAGCTGGATATGGTTCTTTCTCGGCTGGACCTATCTCAGTTGGTTCCTGTTTGGGTTGGACTTGGTTTTGGCTTATTTTTTATTCACTGTGATCAGATCGTTGGTTTCGGTTTTGGATGGTTATTCAGGATGGTTATATGCTTGTCACATTCAATTGATTCATGATTTGGTGCTCCGGAAGCTATCGCTTATGTTTTGGATTACCAGTTGATATTCTTGGTACCAGTTGGCTTGATCAGTTGGTGATATTCGATGATTTGGTTAAGTGATTTTGGTTTGGCTTATAGAAATGCTTCCTAATGTGTTGAAGGTGTTCTTGATCGTGTCCTAAATTGTTTGGTGGCTTCGCATTTGTTGGCATGATGATTTGGCGATCCTATTTGGATCCGATTGGTTATTCTGTGTTGTTTGCATTGAGGGTTTCTATCAGTTGGTGAAACGTGTTGATATAGGCCTTAGCAGAATTTTCGACGGATATAATTATTTGGGAATTTGAATTAGGTCCATGCTATGTAATGTAAATCATAATATTGGTTTAGTGGTATTGTGTGATGAATTTTTTGTAATTATGGTTTATGGGTTTAGGGTTTAGCTGACCTTGTTATCAAGGTTGATGATCTGTATTTATAGGTGACTTATTCATGTAATTTGTGCATGGTATGGTTATGTTTGCATTATCAAAGAGAGGTAAATGTGCGAATAGAGATATATCATTCAGCGGAGGGTTGTGAAGGTTTTAGAGTTGCAAGGCAGACATTTGTGTTTAACTGAAACTGTATCAACCATTAGAAGATGCTATTCTCATAGTTCATTTTCTTTAGATTGTAGTCCAATGTTTATGTAAGTCAGTGAGACTTCCTTTTGTGATGAGTAGTGAGCTCTAGGGGGTTGGCCTAATTACAAGTGCAATCCCCATTATAATTATTTCACATACTACTGCAAAAGTATTATCTGATTGTGGGTAGGGTTTCCCACCGTGGTTTTTCCCTTTACCGGGTTTTCCACGTAAAAAATATTGGTGTTGTGTGATCTGTGCTTTCATGCTTTATCTTTCACTGTGTTGTTTATATTGTGCTTTGGTAAATAGTTTATAATTTGCATTAATTGTTAATTTGTGGATAACTGATTCACCCCCCCTCTCTCAGTTTTCTTCTGGTTCATTATTGGTATCAGAGCGAGGTCCTCTATGCAGAAGCTTAACCGCTTGAGGAGATTTGATGGCATCAAATTCTACTTTTAATCCCTACCGGAAGGAGACTCCCGGATTTTATGGTACAAATTACAAAATATGGAAGGAGTGAATGAAGATTCATCTGAGATGTCTTGGAGCTGAAGTTTGGGAGACAACAGAGAAAGGGTATACACCTCATGATCCTAATTCTAGAACTCCGACACCTCCTGATGAGCAGAAGAGAGCTGATAATGATGTTAGAGTGAAACAAGCATTGTTAAGTGCCCTATCAGATGAGAAGTTGTTGAATGTCATAGAGCCAGAAAATGCAAAGTAGATTTGGTTGAAGCTTGAAACTCTTTATGAAGGTGACGGAGTAGTAAAGATTGCAAAACTTGAAGGTTACCGGGTGAGATATGAAACTTTGAAGATGAGAGAAGATGAGAAGATAAGTTCTTTCATGGATAGAGTGAATGATATTATCATGGGAATCAAATGTTGTGGTGGAAATGTTAATGAGGATGAGGCTATGTCAAAGATTATGAGAGTTCTACCTCCGGCTTACAAGATGAAGGCTACTGCAATAAATGAACTTCGGACAATGTCAAATACCCCTGTTACTAGAGATACATTACTTGGGAAGTTTATTGCTTTTGAACTTGAAGAACTTGGAGATCAGAGTGCTACTAAAACTGAGACTGCATTTAGAGCATCTGCCTCCGTTAAGCAAAACATAGACTAGAAAGAGTTATATACTAAAGATTTGGAAGACATTGAGAGAGAAGACAAATAACTTGAAGAGTTGGAAGCCCTAAATGCCAGGAAAATCCCTAAAGGACCCGTTAGAAGTAAGTATTAAGGAAAGGTTCCTTTTAAATGTTTCTCATGCAATAAGATTGGTCATTTTGATTCTAGATGTCCTGAAAGAGCTACTAGGAAACAAGAAATATTTATGAGGAATTATAAACCTAATCCAAAATATCAGAGCAGACCTAGATTTAGAAGGAATAAGGATAAATCATGTTACTATGCTGGTGATGATGATTTTGGTATTACTGATGATGATGATGAACCCGTGAGTGGATTTGGTAATGGAAGCTCCAACAAAGATTGGGTCTTTATTGCTATCAAGGATGATTCTTTGGAGCCTATCATTGATGCAAATCATATCGAGGAGAAGGCTCAAGCTGCTAAAATTGAAGAGAAGGATGAATAGGTTATAGACAGTGGTTGCTCACACCACATGACTGACAACAAGAGGAAATTCCTGACTCTGCAAGAATTTGATGGTGGACTAGTCAGATTTGGAGACAACAAGGCATGCAGGATCAAAGGCAAAGGAACAATATCCTTGGATGGTAAGACTAATACTGAAAATTTCTATTATGTTGAAGGTTTGAAGCATAATCTTTTGAGTGTAGGTCAGATGGCGGATAGAGGATTTCATTTACAATTCAAAGATGGAAAGTGCAAGATTATCAATAGATCTAGATTGGAAATTGCATCTAGATCTTAGACCAAAGGAAATATCTTTCATTTGAACTCCGGTGAGAAGGCTTGCCTGATTTCTTAGATTGATGAAAGTTGGCTATGGCATAAGAGGACGTGTCACGTGAATTTTAATTGCACAGTAAAGATCAGTTCAACACAGGCTGTCAGAGATCTGCCCAAGATTATCAAGCCTCATAATCCGGTATGTAGAGAATGTCAAATGGGTAAGCAAGTTAGAACTTCTTTTAGAAGAATGTATGATAGATCTAATAAAATTCTTGATCTTATTCATATTGATCTATGTGGACTAGCAAGGACTATGAGTTTTCAAGGTGATAGATACTTTATGTTGCTTATTGATGATTATTCTAGAATGATGTGGGTTGCATTTTTGAAAGAGAAATCAGTAGCTCTTGAGAAATTCAAAATTTTCAAAGCTATGATTGAGACAAAAACAAGATTGAAGATAAAATGTTTAAGATTAGATCAAGGTGGTGAATTTACATCTGGTGAGTTCAACAACTTTTGTGAGAAGCATGGAATCAGAAGACAATTTTTTGAACCTAGAACTCAACAACATAATGGAATAGTGAAAAGGAAGAACAAAATTGTCTTAGATGCTGCAAGGTCAATGATGATGGAAGCCAAATTGCCTGATATCTATTGGAGAGAAGCTGTCAATACTGCGGTATACACTTTCAATAGAGTACACATAAAAGGTGATACTGGTAAGACTCCTTATGAATTATGATTCGGTCATACTCCTACTATCAGATATTTCAGAATTTTCGGAAGTAAATTCTATACTAAAAGAGATGATGCATTAGGGAAATTTGATCCTAGATGTGATGAAGGAATATTTTTGGGTTATTCTACTAAGAGTAAAGCATATAGATGTTATAACAAAAGATTGAATAGGATAATGGAAAGCATAAATGTCAAAGTGGATGAGCAAGGTAATAATAAGATCAGATCATATGACTATGGACCAGAAGATGAAATTGTCAGATCATAACTAGTAGTGCAAGAATCAGTTCAGAGCATTGATCTAGTAACATCAAAAAATTCCACAATGACTGTTGATGAGCAGAAAGAGTCAGAAAGTCAAGATAATTCAAATACTACCAGGTATGTAAAGTTGAATAATTCTGAAGATCAGATCATTAGAGATAAGAGGAAAGGCGTGATGACAAGAAGAAGGTAAGTTGCTGAAAAGTTATTTTTAATTTCTCAAATTGAATCGAATCATTCATTGAAGCAATTAAAGATGAAAATTGGATGAGAGCTATGGAAGAAGAATTGAATCAGATAGAAAGAATAAAACATGGGAATTAGTACCTAGGCCTAAAAACAAAAATGTTATTGGAACCAAATGGGTTTTCAGGAATAAATTAAATGAGGAAGGTCAGGTTGTAAGAAACAAGGCTAGATTGGTTTGCAAAGGATATTCATAGGAAGAAGGAGTTGATTTTGATGAAACTTATGCTCCGGTTGCTAGGATTGAAGCAGTAAGACTATTTCTTACCTATGCTGCACACAAGAACTACAAGGTATACCAGATGGATATTAAATTTGCATTTCTAAATGGAGATCTTGAAGAAGAAGTCTACATTGAGTATCCTGATGGATTTTCATTATCAGAGGACAAGGACATGGTTTACAGATTGAAGAAGCTTTATATGGACTGAAACAAGCCCCTAGAGCATGGTATGCTAGATTAGATAAATATCTTTCAAAACTCAATTTTAGCAAAGGTAATGCTGATAGTAACTTATATTATAAGATTGAGCATGATGACATACTAATCATTGAAGTCTTTGTTGATGATATCATTTATTGAGGAGAAGAAAATCTATGCATGAAATTTGTTGATGATATGAAGAATGAATTTGAAATATCTATTATTGGAGAGATGCAATTTTTCTTAGGTTTGCAAATTACTCAGACTGATAATGGTATTTTCATTTGTCAAACTAAGTATGTGAAGGAATTGATTAAGAAATTCGGTCTCAAAAACTCAAAACCTGTTGGTACTCCTATGATGACCGGTTGCAAATTGTCTAAGGAAGATGAATCTCCTAGAGTGAACCCATCTAGATAGAAATCAATGATTGGTGGATTGTTGTACTTAACTCAAACCAGATTGGATATAATGAATGCTGTCTACATTGCTTCTAGATTTTAGTCTGATCCGAGAGGAAGTCATGATATTGTTGTTAAAAGGATATTTAGATATTTGGTAGGAACACCAGATTATGGGTTATGGTATCCAAAGGATGATGATTTCAGATTATGTGCCTATACAGACTCAGATTGGGCAGGAGATGTTGATGACATGAAGAGAACTACAGGTGGTGAATTCTTTCTTGGGAAGAAGTTGGTTTCATGGATTAGTAAGAAACAATCATGCACTTCATTATCTACTGTTGAAGCTGAATATGTAGTTGTTGCAACAAATTATACTTAGATCTTATGGATGAAGCAAATATTGAAGGATATAAGGGTAAGTTATGATGAGCCTATTGTTATTCACTGTGATAATACTACTGCTATTGATATGCCAAAGAATCTGGTATTTCATTCCAAATCAAAACACATTTCTATAAGGTATAATTTCTTGAAGGAAAAGGTTGAAGCAAAGGAAGTTAGATTGGTTTATGTTCCTACTAAGGAACAGATTGTAGACATTCTAACAAAACCATTGCCTAAAGATACTTTTGAATATCTCAAAGATTAGCTAGGGGTCACCATCCCTTCGACAAAGACTTAGAGATGCAAAGATGCATCAATCCAATGAGCTTATCAAAAACATCTTCTGATCCAAGTTGATGGGATGATGATGCTACTCAAGGGGAGTAGTCAGCTATTTGGTTTGGCATCAACCCTTTGTCATTGATGTCAAAGGGGTAGATAGTGTTCATGTGAAAAACAAAAAATCTTAGGGGGATAGATATTTTGTTGGTTCTTGATTGTTTGGGGAGATTATTGGAATTCCTTGGCACTTGGATGTTTTCACATTTAGTGTTGCCATCAGTGCTAAAGGGGGAGGTTGTTGGAAATAGTGATTATGTGTTGTCATTGATGTCAACACTGTGCTCTGGTTGGATATGGTTATTTCACAATTGGTTGTTGATATCCCGGTTGGACCTATCTGGGTTGGTTCCTGTTCCTGTCGGACTTGGTTTTGGCATGTTTTTGATCCAGTATGATCAGATCATTGGTTTCAGTTTTGGATGGTTATTCAGGATGGTTATATGTTTGTCACATTCAGTTGGTTCATGATTTGGTGCTCCAGAAGTTATCGCTTATGTTCTAGATTACCGGTTGATATTCTTGGTATCGGTTGGTGATATTTGATGATTTGGTTAAGTGATTTTGGTTCGGCTTATAGAAATAGTTCCTAACGTGCTGAAGGTGTTCTTGATCATGTCCTCAATTTTTTGGTGGCTTCACATTGGTTGGCATGATGATTTGGCGATCCTATTTGGATCCGGTTGGTTATTCTGTGTTATTTGCACTAAGAGTTTCTGGTTGGCGAAACATGTTGATATAGGTCTTAGCGGAGTTTTCAACGGATATAATTGTTTGGGAATTTGAATTAGGTCCATGCTATGTAATGTAAATTATAATATTGGTTCGGTGGTATCATGTGATGAAAATTTTGTAATTATGGTTTATGGGTTTAGGGTTTAGCCGACCTTGTTATCAAGGTTGATGATTTGTATTTATAGGTGACTTATTCATGTAATTTGTGCATGGTATGGTTATGTCTACAATATCAGAGAGAGGTAAATGTGTGAATAGAGATATATCATTCAATGAAGGGTTACGAAGGTTTTAGAGTTGTAGGGTAGACATTTGTGCTTAATCGAAATTGTATCAACCATTAGGAGATGCTATTCTCACAATTCATTTTCTTCAGATTGTAGTCCAATGTTTATGTAAGTCAGTGAGACTTCCTTTTGTGATGAGTAGTGAGCTCTAGGTGGTTGGCCTGATTACAAGTGCAATCCCCATTATAATTATTTCACATACTACTGCAAAAGTATTATTTGATTGTGGGTAGGGTTTCCCACCATGGTTTTTCCCTTTACTCGGTTTTCCATGTCAAAGATATTGGTATTGTGTGATCTGTGCTTTCATGCTTTATCTTTCACTGTGTTTTTTATATTGTGCTTCGATAAATAGTTTATAATCTATATTAATTGTTAATTTATGGAAAACTGATTCATCCCCCCCCCCCCTCTTTGTTTTCCTCTGGTTCATTATTGGTATCAGAGATTCTAACAATTAATTTTAAATTAAGAGGTTATTTTAGCAAAGCCCTAATTTTAAATTTTAATTTCCTAAGAGGTTACATTATTTCTCTTTGTGCTTTCAATCAATTTCTTCATTTAATTGAGTAATCATTTTCCCTAGAATTTTACATTATTCAATTATTTTGCAACTTGGATTCGAAAATTCAAATTTCCAATTTTCCTCCCTTGGTGCATGAGTTATACTACTATTAGTCCAACCTATAGTGTCCCTATGAGAAGTTGTAGATAAAGTTTCCCAAGGTTTAATTACCGAGAAGATGGAGCCTAATTTGAATAACTTTTTCCATGAGGATATTGGTGGTTCTTCCAATCCTACAAATGTCCTCGCGTATCCTCATTATTTAGATAATTCTCATGATGTGGAGGAATCACTAACTAGGGTTTCTGTTGACCAATTGGAGAAGATTGAAAATCAATTTTAAGATCTTCAACAATGGATGAGTCAACAATACTCAAAAAGTGAAGCTCTCCCATTGATTGAAGGATTAAAAAGAATGGTTCAAAGTGATAAACTTGGTGTTGATATCTTGCGTGGTATTGCTCATATTGTTAATTCTAATATTATGCCTATGAAGAGTTTTGTCGAAGCCCTAGGTTATACATAATCTCCTAGTCAAGTTAATTGTTGTCACGAAGGATTGCACCTAATATGCTAAGTATGAAACCCAACAATACTGTGAAACATGAGAATAATTTCAGGCCCGTGGGTATGCCTATCGTGAAAGTAGACCTCTAGATTATAGGTTGGCTTCCTGTATGATGAATCTCCTACAAACTAATTTCTATTGAGAAAAAGGATAAAAGGAATATTGAAATTGAACCTATCCTATGAGGTGATGCACCAAATATCTTTTTGAACCTGCTTAACTCACAAAATCCTTCAAATAGTAGACTTTGGATGTTTCACAACTTAACTAAACAATCAGATGCATAAATATTTCCTAGAAAGGGCTGAATTAAACGCTTGCTTGAAGGAAAGCAACAAGTTTTCATAACTTCAAGCTATCAAATTCAACTAACACAATTTAAAACCTACAACTAGAATGTATCTCCCTACACTAAATGTTGATTGAATGGGACAAATTAGAGGATATAAATCACAGAAAATCATTAGATCATTCATTCATCAAATAACACAAGAAGTATCAAGAAGGAATCCACTGCTATTTTATTGAAAAATAAGGAACTGTTGTTGTTACAGTCTCAAAAAAGTGAGCTACAATGCTATTCTTGAGCATGAAAGAGACTAAAATCAGTCTACAATCATGCTGAGGAGGGAAAGAACTAGAAAATAATGAAGAGAAGAGAAGAATATATAGAAGAGAACTCCTAAAGATAGAGAGATAAAGATAGCTAGCTATATTGCTTCCTCTTGAAAAATATGCATGAAGTGTCCTTGGTCGAATTTGCCTCAAAAAGCATATAAAAAGCATGCAAAAATCTGCTAAAATTAGTCTCTGCTGATAAAAATAGCTCTCTGACTCATGGTATATGCAAGTGTAACCCTGCCCTCTTCTCTGCTAGGACATTAATCCATGTATTGCATTTATCTTTTTGTTACTGTATTAAACACAACTTATGATGATATCTTTGAATGCATCTTAGACTCTTTTTAGAAGCTCTACTCTCTATCCCCACATCCCTTGAGGTGACTTTCTTTATAAAAACCCTTTGGTGACTGGACCTTTGTGGCTTCCAAAGTTGATCATTATTCTCATTTTATGTCACTATGTATGTGCTTTTTCATGTATGGGCTGTAATCTTAGTCTATGACTCTCATTCTATAAGTGCTTTGTATATTAGATGACTGTGACATCCTCATTATTGTGTCTGATGTGCTACTAGGACTGCTCTTATACCATCATTTTTCTCTTGTTCAAAGAACTTTTCATAACCTTTGGTGAAGACCTAATGATCTAAGACTGTGATCAACATTATTGTCTCAGAACTGTGATCTTGCTTATGACTGCTTGTCAATATGCATTCTTTTCATTTATTTATGACCTTTGGCTGTTTATACTCTTGTTCAATTTAAGTAGGTTGTCTCCAGGAATTTTTTCTAGCATCAAATCTTTATTTTTTTGTACTGTATATGATTTTCCTTAATCTTACTGTCCCAAAACTCCTAAAGAATCCAATATCTCTGTCTTTGGTAGCTTTCCACAAATGTTGCTCTAAGACCTTTAAATTCCTTATTAGTTGCAAATTTATCATGATATGTGCTCTGATTATTGATGTTGCTCTAATGGGTGTCTTCAAATATAGTGACAAATCACTATCTTTTACTACTCCTTGTTTATACATGATTGATATGAGCAATGCATTTGCTCTCTTATTTTTTTTGACATGAACTTGATTACACAACCTTCTTCATGAATGTTGAAGTTATCTCTGGGTTGAAAGATTTCTATCTTTCATTGTATTTTGATCTGAGACAAAAATATTTCTTCCTTACTAGTGTTAGTTGTCTTGTAGCTCTGTTACACTATTCTTTGTCTTTGGTTTTGATCATCTTTTGAGGTCTACATTGCTCTGTGAATGATTTCAGACCTTCCTTTACTTGTGAATGCTCTCCTTTTGTCCTCATCTAGGACCACCTTTTATCTTTGTGACTACTCTTCTTTGGTGATTTTCCTTATTCAATGCTCCTCTAGCTCAGATGACTAAAAACTTATTCTCTCTGCGTATGATCATTGTGTCGATGAATTAAAAGGTAACTTTTGCTTCTCTTTCATGACTGAGAATTAACTACTTTTGAAGTAGTCTACTTACTACCCTATTCATCATTAACTCAAAAAGTATCAATCAAACCTTGACCATAATTTATAGTACTGCTGAATAGTAAAACAAAGGTCTTTATTTGATTTATTCTTTGTATCCTTTGGCTGATATCTATGCCTTTTGTTGTAGTGAGATGATAATGTTATGATATTGTAATTGTATATGCAACATTCATCTCTTTTTGCTTGATCATGAATGAATGCTTTCTCTTTCATTGATAAATTCTCATGCATCTTTTTTTCAATGGTCCTTTCTTATTTACCCTTTGCATTTGTGTGTCTTGGAAGGGCTGGGATCACTATAATCATGCATGATGCCTTAAATGCTCTTTTTGTGATTATTAATAAGTCTATCTTTGGATGTTGTGATAATCAGTGTTATTGTGAATTAACACTAAGTTCTAGTGTTTAGTGCACTATCATAGGTCCATGTTATTGACACTGTCCTGACTTCTTTGTGTGTACTAAAGTCACTGTATTCTTCTGACAGTTCATCATACAATATGTTGGAGTCTTTGAGGTCTTCTATGAAGTAGTTGTGGCATTGTGACATAATATTGGTTGTACATGATAATGAAATCCTATCTCATTTGTCTTCCTTCAATTCTAATCTTGTATTAATCACTGTGGTGACCTAGATTTTTTTTTCAATGTAGTTCCTTAACAATGACTGAAACCTTTCCTTTGCTTGTTAATTTATGCTTGAACATTGTCATTATTGTCCATGACTTTATTGTGTTTGTAACATGCTTAGTGGACTGAGATATATTGTCTTACATGGACTTATAAGACCTATTCCACGAAAGATCTTATCATCCTTTACACTGTTCTTTTTCTTGCATATGAATGTGGCCTTCATTGTTATTTGTTGTTCCGATGCTACATTGAAGGTTTTCATTAATGGTTGTGTGTGTGTTAGTACTGCCTCTTGAGTTCACTGTATATTCTCCATTAATGGCCGTCATTGCTTCTTTCCATGTTCATTTATGACTGCTCATTTACCCTTCAAAATTGGGACAATCATTTAATCCTCCACTAGTATGCATAGTACCCTTTGATTGCATGTGAGTGTCTTTGAAGTTGCTACAGGTCTTTATCTTTCTGTGATCATTGGAGCCTCTTGCCATATGACTATCTATGAATAGTGTCTTTTGCTCTTACATGGCTCTCTGTGATGATGCTTTCTATGAAGAACTTTATACTGGTTGGCTTTCTAGTGATTGTTGTGTGGGCTATCTTTTAGGTTTGCCTTCTCTTGTGGAATGTCATGCTAATCTTCTATCTTTGGAACTATGATTAGGGCTCTTCACTATATGACTTCATTAATCTTAGAGGCCTCTTTCTTTGCTTCTAAAAAGTTCACCACTTGACATGAGTGCTCTATAGACTATTCCTTCAGTATTTGATGATGCCTTCAATCATTGAGAAAGATGATATGACTATCTTTTGATTCTAAAGGGTTTGCTTCATGATTTTTCTACCTTTTATTGATCTAATCTCTTTCTTGTTTGCAAACCTACCTCAATCTTCTCACTTAAGAATATTTTCAGATTTGTTTTGGACTATGAAGCATGTACCCTTGATGAGCTGTTATTATTACTCTGAGACCCTATTACGGTTGTCTGGCCTTTTAATATGCCCATATGGTTTCATTGGGAACATGCATCATTCATAACAGTGATCCTGAAAGTTTCACTGTTGTGGATGACGGGTCCCTGTTCAATGAAGCTATATTGACATATTACCATGCTGGACTCAACCCTTGTGGGAGCCTCATTTTACACCACATGTTTGGATGATAAATTAGTAATGCACTACGTACTTGTACCTATATCTGCACATGAAACAAACATGATATTTGTTGTTATCTCATGTCATTCTCTCTACATTGATTCCTTGCTTATGAATCTGACATTCTTATAGCTATAGGCATATATTTTGGTATCTTATTTGTAGATGAACTATATTATCATTGAGTTTGAACTTGAAAGTATGATGATCCTCATTTCTCTAACTCAAAATGTAAACTATTTTGCAGGTACTCTTGGAATGGGAGCGAAAGAAGTTGGAGTGGATGAGCAGATAAAAGCTTCAACAACTCTTTCCAGTTACGCTCATTATTCCAGGCAATGACAAGTCACCTTATTTTCATGTTCATTCTTTTCTTCTATTGTATAGTTTGTTTTTATATTCATATGAAAATATATGTTTATAGCTTAGTCAGCTATTCCCACGGCTTGTGTGGGACACCTTACACATTTCTTGTAATACAAAAGCTATTTTTATGCAATATTTTACTATTGTTTGCTTGAAATAATTGCATATGTGAAATAAACTTCAATTTTTTAAAACATGATGTGCACAATGAAGAAAATTTTGAATTTTTTTTTGTGTAGCTTTCTTCAAATATAATGTGTAAGGCCTGTAATAGGCCACCAAATTTAGCTGTAGCAAAATTTAGGCAACATTAATCATTCCATTCTTTTGACTACCCCTATGGCTAGTGTTCCCACATTTACATCAAACATCATGGCTACCTCTACACAAAATGTCATACCTTCGAATGCTAGTCAAGGGGGAAACTCCTCTTCTTTCATTCCTTCTACCATGAGTCTTCCCTTTGTTACCCAAACTTCTCCTATACCTATACATGTTATTCAAGGGGGAAAACCCTCTTCTTTTATTCCTCCTACCATGACTCTTCCATTTGTTACCCAATATTCTCCTATACCTATGAATGTTAGTCAAGGGGGCAACTCCTCTTGTTTCATTCCTCCTACCATGAGTCTTTCATTTGTTACCCAATCTTCTCCCATACCTACCTATCATAATGTTCCACCTCCTTATTCTCAACCCCCTCCTTCCTATAAAAATATCCCTCCTTATTCACAACCCCTTCCTTCATTTAACAATGTTACCCCTCCTTCTCAATCCAACATGTGTAATTTCAATCCTTATACCGAAGCTACATCAATAGTCTAGCCCAAACAATGTCTTCCTTACAACAACAAATAGCTTCTATGAATCAATCTAAGTATAATGTGCCCACATTTTATGTAGCGAGCCCATTATCCAATGAAATTGTCCAATCTTTCCCTCCTAAACATGTGTAAGTCCCTCAATTGGAGATTTATAATGGAAAAAGTGATCCCTTGACCCATGTTAAAATATTTCAAAATTTGTGTAGTAACTTTGCTCATGACCAAAGATTGTTGGCTAAATTATTTACTAGAACATTAAGGGATAAAGCTTTGCAATGGTATTATTCTTTGCCTCCGTATTCTATTACTTCTTTTCAAAAATTGGCTAATGCTTTTTTAATTCAACAATTTCACAATAATATTGGTCCTAAGATCACATTGACTAATTTGGTTCATTGTAAGCAAGGTGTGAAAGAAAAAGTGGCTGATTTTATTGGTAGATATAAGCATTTGTATTCTCAAATTTCTTTTCCTGTGTTTGATCAAGATATTAAAAATATTTTTATTGCTAATTTACAAAAAAACATTAGGGATAAACTTCTCTTTTTTGAGGTCACTTCCTTTACACAGTTGTGCACAACACTTCAAAACTATCATCTTACTGTGAGTCAATTGGAACAATCATCCTCTTCAATGGCTCCGAGTGATAAGGGTGAAAGTGATTAATTTTTTTTTGCAAAGTTAAAACCAAATAATGGATTCATCAAATTCAATGATAACAACAACACTCAAGTGGCGGCTGCAATAGGTATGCATCCTTTGTCCAAATACTTTAGAAAAGAATTCACTCCTCTTAATGAATCTTTGCATATCATTATGTCTTAATTGTTAGAAAGGAATGTGTTGAAACTTCCCCCTATCAAACCAATTGATACAAATAAGCGTTTGCCAGCCCCTTATGATGCCAAAGCCTTTTGCCAATACCATCGTCAACTAGATCATGACACTGAAAAATGTTATTCTTTGAGAAGTAAGATTCAAGACATGATTGATAACAACACCATATCTGTGGCTAGTGTGAATGATAAAGGAAATGAATCAGTAGCTCCTCCTAATCAAGACCTTCAAATTTTCACCGATCCTTTACCTTCTCATTCCACTAATGTGATTGAGATTGATCATCTTTCCTTATCTCCCAATGATGTTGGCCTTGAATCTAATAATGTGATGAACCTTGTTGACAAAAATGACACTCCTACGGACTTGAGCATTACATTTAATCCTAGTGAGACTATTAAAGCACCCGATGGCTCACTTTACATAACTACAAAAATCAAAGGCATACCTTCTCGAGGGGTGCTTATTGATCTAACTTGCATGGTTAATGTGATAACTAAAGAATTTCTTTATACTTTGCAATTGCATGAAGTGATATATGATGATACTGATGTGGTAGTTAAATTTTTTGATAACTTATCTTGTCCTGCTATTGCTTCTATCACACTTCCTATTGATGTCGGCACTAAATTCTTAGATATTAAATTTTCTATCATTCCTATATCCAATCAAGTTTGTGTGAAGTTGGGACATCCTTGACTCTCTTCCATGAAAGCGATTGGTTCTACTTCTCATAAGTGCTTGAAATTTCCTAATGATGATAAAATCATAAATATTAATCATAGCATATATCAACCTATGGTAAGGCATGGAGATGTTTGTCTTGATTATTTTTGGTCCAAACAATTCCAACCTCTTCAACCTAGAAGTGATGCTCTATTTAAATCATATCAAAATTAGAAAAATGAGATGATTTTATCATTGCGTAAATCTAGAAATCCAACACTTAGCATTCCTCTTGATGTTCATATACCCCTTCTTGAGGATAAGATTATTCTTCCTCCCAAGGAAAGAAATAATCTTCTTCCCAAAGAGGAATCTATTCCTTCTCCTAAGGATGAGTCTTATTTTCCTCCCAAGGATAGAAATTATCTTCCTCCCAAATGTCAAGATATTCCTCCTAAAGGTAGACCTATTCCTCCTCCTCATGATGGACTCAGTCTCCTTCCCACACCTCCCATTCCTCCTTTATATGGTGTGGTTTCACCTCCTACATCTTACAAAGATAAGCAAACGACCTCTCCTATTGTTCAACCTAAAAGACCTCAACCCATTCATCCTCCCTTTAAAGAATAAAACAAGCCTATTCCTGATGAACCTAAACCTTCACAACCTTCAACTAAGACTAAACGAAACTGTTGTGCGAGAGAACACTGACAGAGACGTCATGCTCGAGCTCATGAACTTTCTTCTCAAACCATTTCTTCTCCCAAGACACCTACTGTTGACATGGTTTCATTTTCTCCTAATGAGGATGTTCAACCTAATTCTCCAAGACAAAAAAAATGCTTAAAAATGATGGTTCAAGTTCTATTCCTATTAGATCTCTTATTTTTCTTGATCTCAATAAAGAAATAGGTGAGAATGTTGTTAATGATGAAAATGTTGATCTCAATATTTATTATGATGAATATGAATATGTTGATGTTGACAATGCTTTATCTAAAAAATTTTCAAAAGCATTAATCCTAACTCCTAGTAACGAACAAAGTGATCCATCCTTAGAGCATGGTCCTTATTAGGAACTTGTGATATCTCCATCTACTGTGCTCGATGTCGCTCCTCTTATGTTTTGTCCACCTTCCTAAAATAATGATGAGAAAGGTCAGGGGGTGAATGACGTGCTTGATTAGCTTCATTAGCACTGTAGATTTCTCTCTCTCTCTCTCCTCTCTTGCTTGTTTGTGAGTTTATTCTATTTGTTTCCCAATTGTTTTATTTTTTGTCCCTAGTGTTGTCTACTTGAGGATGACACAAAGCGTTGAGACCTCTTTTTGGTCTCTCCCATGTTGACTCAAAAGACACATGTGTTCCCTTCTTCCATGTTGGTTTCCTTTCTTTGGGGATGAGGATAATTATATGCATATATATACACATGATATACATGAGCTATCATAAAAAACATACTAACTCCAAATTTAGGTGAAAACACCTCGTGTTTTGTGTTTTGTGATCATTATCCTTTGATTTGTCCTCTCTCGGGGGCTAAATTATTGTGATAACATGCTTGTATTTTTGGGTGTATCCTACCTTAAATAAATTGCTCCCGATAAGGCATGCACAATCGCTTTAACGTGGGGGCATACACTCTACTCAATGATTCTATCTATTGCATATCTGGATACTTAAAGTTACTTAGCTTTTTCTTTGTAATTTGTGGTATCTTTCTTTTCATGATGCATAGTAAGAGAACCTTACTAATTGTAGTTATGGTTCTCTCTTTTTCTCTCTCATGATCTTCCCTTTTACCTTGTCATTGAAGTTGTGGGATCCTAAAGTCCACTAGGGGCTTGGTGTATCTTGCCTCCTTGACGACTTGGTGAAAGTTTTTCAATTTGAACCCTTTGTACTTATACCGAGAGTATGATTGACTTCATACTCCCACTAAAGTGGGGGCTAAATGTAGCATCCAAAATTGCACTCCTTGCAATTTTCAACCGTATTTGGGTCTTCACCTTAGTGTTTATGCCCCTCGGTCTGATTATGCTCTTGCACATCATAAATTCCAAAATTTTCAAACTTGCACTCAACCTGCACCTTGATCCTATCCCAAAATAGGGCAGGACTAGGGTGTGGTGCCATGATCCTTCCTAAATGGGACCTAATTTGAACCCTCTTTCCCATCTCAAATCTAAGCACGATTTCTCTCTCCGTGTCGGCCTATGTCAAAAAATTAGTCAATTAACCTAACAAGAAGGTATATAAAGAGGATTTCCCCTCTCATTTGAACATCCATCAATTAGAAAGAGCACACATACACACGAAGCACTCAAGCATTCAAGATCAATTGAACATTTTCAATCTTTCCTCAAGCCTTGGAGAAGCAATAAAGTCAAGGATTAAGCATTGAAGTGGAGATCTACATCCTATTTGATGAAACCCTAATTCCATGTGGAGTCAAAAATTCACAAGGAGGTAAAATCATTCAATTTTCAGTCATAATTCAACATCTCCCTCAAAAGGAGAACATTTCATTTCAGTCATTTCATTTACATTTATCTCAATTTCATGGTTAATTCCAAAATTGGGGTTTGACTGAAGGAAAGCCCCTATTCCCAACCTATTTCCCCTTCTTTATATGTGTAGGAAATAGGTGCACAACTATTCTTTTGGAATTTTTCTTTATTTGTAGAGATGGAACAACCCCTTTCGACACGTGGAAAATTCAGAGGTCCAAGAGGCAACACCACGGTCCCTGCTATTTCGAGCAGTTTTCACAAGGTAGATCCGAATCAACTCATATTTCTCAGATCGAGGTGCACAATTGAATCCCACATCTGTAGCTAAGTATTTTCTCAGTTTTGTCTTCAATTTCAACACTTAACCCTAAATCAGCATTTCAACTTACAAAAGAGGGAAAAACACATTCATAATCAATTAATCCACTTATCATTCAATATTTATCTGATTTGTGACCGAATGTAGTGGATTCCTCCCCTCTTTTGAATGTAAAGGCCATCTCCCCCATCAAAGCAAAAATTGATTTGGTGATTTCTCCTTCTATGTTGCAAATTTCTAAATCAAAATTTCCCCTTTATAGTAGGTATGAAGGCTTCTTGGAGAGATTTGTCAAGGATGGCCTTATGAGAAGGTGACATGTGCAAAAGCTCAAGGATATAAATTTGTGTGGGTGATTTCCAAAGTTGGTCAATGATGTCAAGTATTAATTGGATGTGGAGGTAGACTTGGATGTAGTACCATGGAGTGTTACATTTCCTCAATGTATGGTCACATTTCCTCAATGTATGGTCACATTTCACTCAAGATTTTAATTCTTTATGGTGATGGTATCAACATGAGTTCCCACTTCAATGATATGCTTAGCAACATATTTACAAGAAACATTAGTGTAATTGGTACTATTATCACTAGTCTCCCCTGAATGGGAGGCTTTTCCTTTCTCAGGGTCAAGTAGATGATCCTTAAATACCATGTGTTCTTCATTGAATGTGTGACTTGCTACAACAATTTCTCTTTGGTCTATGAGGTCTTGGACAATGTTATTAAGTATCTTGCAATCATTCATATTGTGTCCTTTATTTTGTTGGTATTCACAATAGTCTGTCTTTCCACCATGCAGGTTTGATTGTGGGGTCATAATCTCTAGCCTCAGGAAGTGTGATGAGATCGGATGCGCCTAGATTTTTAAAGGATAATTCAATAGGTTTTCCCAAGGCATGTACTCTCTTCAAATAATGTTTGTAGGTTTTAGTGCATTCCTTTGGGTGTTGACTTGATTATTTGAGGTACTAGGTCCTAGAAGACCCAATACAAGTTGTACGGTTTCAATAGTTTTGACATCTACAAACTCATCACTAATAAAGTTCTTCTTTTTGGACCAAAAGAGAGGTCTATTTGGTGATGGGGACTCATTCAATAGTTGACCATTTTTATATGGCATCATCAAATGTTGTTGAACATTGGAGTTGGAGATGAAAGCCCATTTCC
Source organism: Cryptomeria japonica (assembly GCF_030272615.1). Classification (NCBI taxonomy): domain Eukaryota; kingdom Viridiplantae; phylum Streptophyta; class Pinopsida; order Cupressales; family Cupressaceae; genus Cryptomeria; species Cryptomeria japonica. The sequence continues at coordinate 377,811,901 of NC_081409.1, forward strand.
TAGTTTAATTTTTGCATGAATATTTCAACCAATTGTTTCTCACAAACTCAATAAGGACATTTACTCACTAGGTGTCTCCACCTTTGCAAGAAAGAGGAAAAGGAATCTCCATTCCTTTTTTTAGTATTACATAAATAAATCATGGAGATCTCATGTTCAATGTTGTAAGAGAAGTGTGTTCTGAACTTCTCTACTAGCTCATTAAAGGTCTTGTTTCTAGAGGGTAATTGTGAAAACCATTCCATAGCTTGTCCCCTTAAGCTATATGGAAAGCGGTACATAAGATAAGTTTTATTATGAACCACCTCTAGACAAGCCATGTAAAACTCTCTCGTGTGGTCCTTTAGATCACCCTCTCCCTTATATTTCTCAAACTTGGGTACCTCAAAGTTGGGAAGGAAAGGTGGAGTTGGTATGTTTCTATCAAGAGGATAAGGACATACGTCCTCAAGTGTGTATTTTTGGGTTGGAACCCCCAATTGAGTGTTAGAAATTTTTTGCTGGAGGGCTTAGATTTGTTGTGTCAAAGCATCTAGTGGTTGTAAAGAGATCCCTTGAGTCATTCCCATGATTTGTTGTTGGATCAATGTATATTGAATGTTTTTGGTGATGGGTTGGGTTCTTGTATGTTTGGTGATGGGGGATTTGTTTGTAGTGAGAACTCATGGTTTGACCAATGGTTTGACTATAATTATAACCAAAGATTTGACTGGAATTGTATTATTGATAATTTGTTTGACCTCAAACATTTTGAGTATTGGTAGGACATGGCCCTTGGGTACATTGTTGGTTGTACTTTGTTGATTTTTTGGAAGGTAACATTTTGTTGTTGTTGATGTCGATCATAAATGGGTCTCATGGTAGTGGTTTGAAAAAGGGAGGATGGCGACTTGAGTACAAGAATATGCCCAAATCCATGTCCACTAGCACTAGCATCACTTGTGTTGTTGGTATCCCAAACTTGTGACTAGCATCACTTGTGTTGTTAGTCTCCCAAACTTGTGACATATCAAAATAAAAGGGTATCTTGACACCTTGTTTGTAAAGTGTCAAAAAATAATGATTTGGATTTGAGTTCAACAGTGCCTCAAGGAGTTTGTTAAATTTTGGATCTTTTTGGGTATCTCTTATGTCTTCATGTGTGAGTCAATCATCAACTATGGGAACATTATTTCCAAGGGTTCTCTCACGAAAGAGAGCATTGAGGTCTTGAAAATTTTGATTTTATTCAATTTCCTTTTGTTTTTGGGCTCTAGTTTGGACCACACAAATTTTTTGACCTAAGAAATGTGAAGAAGAAGGTGGTAAAGTAGGGGGTCAAAGTGGTGACTCTAGGACTCCAGTAAGTTGGATGAATGCTAGGTGGTGAAAAGTGTTGGCATTTTTGATGTTTATGTTGTGATTATCATTGATGGACACACACTTGCATTTAGATCCCCTTTATATGTATGAGTTAGAGCAGAACCAGTATTTGTTCCAACCGGTATGTTGTATTATAGTCTTTAGACTATTGGTGTTTTGCAGAATGTGTTTCCTGGTCTGAAGCGGCATGTTGACCCCAAGCGGTTCGTGGATCCCAAGTGGTACGAGGAATTAAAGCAGCATAACACATTTTTGCCAGTCTTCATTTTGTCAAACCGGCAATCGGCATTTTGCTTCAACTGGTATTTTGTATGAACCGGTAATACTCTGTGATGAGTTACCAATCGGCATTTTGTGATGAGTTACCATCCACCGATTGTTTGACGGTGCCGACACTTTAATGATGCTTTTTGTGTTGTGTTACCAAGTATGTCTAGATGCATTGAACCTAGGAAATTGTAATGTAATCCTATTAGACCGACATGAAATCAGATTCCTTTATAAGGACATCATGTCTAGGGTTTTAGGTTGTTGATAATGCTGTTGTTGCGATAGTTGATATTGTGGCTAGGGTTTAAGGTGGTTGAGGAGCTAGAGAGAATATGAATGTGTAGAAGACTAAAGTAATGCTGGAATGCATTAGGAATGAGCTATCAAGGATCTAATCAAGCAATCTGTGCTATTAGCTAGATCAATCACTTGTTGATTACTCACATCTTCGACAAGTCTGTAGCCCTTAACCAGGTAGGCCCAAAAGCCTTTTGTAAATCCTCTAACAAGGTGGTTCACATCTGTGGATCTAAAATCCTCTAGCAAGGTAGTCTTTAATCAGACTTATCTCCTAACAAAGATTGAGATTCCTAACAGGATTTGTTCTGGTAAAGAACATTGTAAGACCTTAACCGGTTTGACCTTAACCGGTCTGGTTCCTATTCTGCAAATAGTTACTTGTGAGTTCCATCTCACCATGATTTTTCCCATTTGGGTTTCCACGTCAAAATCTCTTGTGTTATGGTGATTTTGCTTCTGTGGGTGAATGCATTATTAGCTATTTGGTTTGCATGTGTGTTAACCGGTTTGTCTGCTAAACTGTTTTACCGGTTTACTGTTAGTATTGCAAAGTGTTTAAGTGCAAAGATTTTTGGCATACTAATTCACCCCCCCCTCTTAGTATTCATCAATTGGTATCAGAGCCTACCTTTTTATAAGTTTAACCACTTGGAAAGAGATATGGGGGAATACTCTATAAGGGAACTTACTCACCGACTCACTCAGTCTGAGCAAGCCTATGATGAACTTATGGCAAAATATAAGGCCTCTCAGGCAAAAAGGAGAGAACATGCTGAAAAGCTGATGGAGCTATCTAAAAATAGTTCTTCAGATGAAGCAAACAAGAAAGCCTTAATTGCAGAAGTAAATAAGTTGAATGAATCAAACTCCAACCTGAGAAAGGAGTTGGAAGGACTGACTATCCGGATGTGTCAAGAGATTGAGAACTAGAGGAAAGCTGAAGATCTGGTGAAGGACAGAGATCATGAGATCTCCAAGCTGAAACAAGAGATCAGTGCCCTAACTGCTTAACTCCATGCAAGGAGAACTGAACATTGCCATCTCTGAGAATGAAAACTTGATGGAAACAAATGCTGCTATTTCCAAAGAACTCTCCGAGTCAAAGGAAATACTCGCTAAGTTCAACAAGGGTACTGTCAAGCTAGAGCAAAAGCTTGAATCTGCCAAACCGGTTAAGAATACCAATGGACTTGGTTATTTTGGTCATGAGGAAGGTGAGACCTCTGGTCCAAATGCTGGAACATCAAAGAAACAACCAACATCAAAGGATAAAGGTAAACAAAAGTTTAAACCTGTTTGCTTTAACTGTCTTAAAGAAGGACATACTGCAAATGTGTGTAGGAGTAAGGCTTACAACAATTTTCCTTATTTCCTAAATAATAAGCCTAGATCCTATAGATTTAATGGTAACTGTTATGCATGAAACAAGTATGGGCATAGAGCATCTGAATGTAGGTCAGTTATGAACAACACTGGAAGATATCCTTAGAGGACCCAAGGAGTTGGTCCTGAACCTTTTGTGAATCAGAACCACAACCGGTTTAATGCCTTCAATCATCAGACAAGAAGCAGTGGCCATCAAGCGACAACCGGATGGAGAGCAAGCTGTATGGTCTATCATGGTCATGGTCACACTGCTGCAACATGCAGGAGGAAGAATGACAACACGAATAATGGACCCTGGAGAGCATCTGGATTGGTCTGCTATCACTGCAACAAACCGGGTCACATTACTAGATTCTGTAGATCAAGAAAGAACATATCTGATGATATACCGGTCACTCCGAAAGGAAACATTGATGTTGACACTGTTCAAGTAGATATGAACAAGACCTGGAAGAAGAAACCAGTGGTGTTACAAGAGGAACCGGTTTTTGCACCTAGTGTGGAAATCACAAAATCGGCAAACTAAGCTTTGAAAAAGATTAGTGGGAGAAAACGGCGAAATGTTTCGAACCCCCGGTTTACACCAGTAAAAGACCTTAATCGGTATGCGATACCTATCAATAGGTGGAAGACTGAAAATGGTAAAAGGCAGATTAGGGTTTACGCCCTAATGATGGAGCATTAATTGCGGTAGGTGAGGAATGTGTTTAAAAGAATTTTTCAAATCATTTCTCACTATCAGTTTTCGAAGCGAAGGAGGTTTTCGAGTGCAGAGTGATGACAAAGCGATTTGTGCTGAGATTTTGAGAAATTGAGAAATCGCGTAGGAGATTCAAATTCAAATTGCAAACAACCAAGTGAAGAACGCAAAGCGGTGATTCTGCAATCGACAAAGTGTGAAGTGAAAGAGAATCTGAAAGCCCTAAATTCACGTGTTTCAAAAGGTATTTCTCAAGTTTTTAAGTTTCTATCATGGCTTCTGCATCTCATACCAGTTGTAGTGCATCTGTCAAGTCTGCAAGTTTTATTCAACGCAAGTCTAAGTATAATGTCCTATCACAAGTTCTGGCTGGTGTTATAGTAGAAGAAGGGACTTCTGATTACATAGATTGCAAGATTGAAGACCTAGGGTCTCTAGCTATCCACTCCCAGCTAGGTTTGTTCTGTGGACAAGATAAAAAGATCAAACTGGAGTATAGTATCTTGGAGAAGAAGAAGCTCCACAATGTTGTTTATTTCCTGGAGGATTTCACAGATGATCACATTAGGATCATTCTGAGCAGAGTTCATGGTGACAAGATGTACCTGGAAAGAACGCATGATATAACACCACAAGCAATTCATGCCGTCACCGGTTTTTGCAATACAGGGGAAGTGCCAGCCCTAAGGACGGTAAGCAAAATTAAAATGTCCAAGCTCACTGATTCAGTGAGCGACTCACGAGGTATGACCGTCAATTCTATCAAGGATGATTTGGTGAAGTATGCATGTATGGTGATTGGATACCGGACATTCTCAGCCAGTAGAATTAACTTTGTATCTACTGCAGCGGTAAATGCCACTTACCGGATGATCAAGGAGGATGCATCATTTGACCTATGCACCGGTATACAAAGGCAACTCCTATTGAATATGAAATCTATCAAATAGGATAATGCATTAAGGTTCAAGTTTGGACAACTACTGGTTGGGCTATTCTTTTACTTCCAAGGCTACTTTTCAAGAGTAGGTGATGCCCAATGGTCTGCTGACCAACCGGTAACCAAGCAAATCAAGGAAAGCATTCAAGTAGTTGGAACCGGTTACCCTGAAGTTCTAAACAAGTACTTTGATGAGTTCAGACACAAAATGAGTCAGAGGGTGAGAATATCAGGTGATATTGTTAAGAAATATGAAGATGATATCTGTTTCACCATTAAAGTGGATCAATGCATAATGGAGGCTATTGAGCCCAAACAGGAGGAAGTGGAACCTATGGGCTATGAGGTAATGAATGATATGCTGGAAGGATATGCCTCTACCCTTATTGCCTCACTGCTTGATCCAAAGGCAAAAAGAACCGACACCTACCTAGAAAGGATAACACCAATTGAGGAACCCTCAACAAAGAAAGGAAAAGAACCTTCAGTAAAGAAGGCAAAAGTAGTGCCCTCAGCATCGGCACCAGCTACTGCAACCAGTCCTAAAGTGACCAAGCAGTCACTGGCTAAAAAGAAACCTGAAGTGGCACCTGCTAAAGTGTTCGAGAGAAAGAGGAAGACAAGGAATACCTCTCCAGACTTAGAAGAAACTGTGTCTGAGGAAAAACCAAAGAAGCCACAACAAGCAAAGAAAAAGACAAAGAATGAACCGACATCATCAGCACCGGTAAATATTGACATCTCCTCCTACAAACCTTTGACACATTGTCAAAGAACTATCAAAAACATTAGAAAAAAAGTATTGAATGATTTAATTGATTGTTTTGATGACTTTAATGATGATGAAAAGGAAGCGGTAGAAAAAGAAATTATTCAGTATTTATGTATTAATGACTGGTCGCCTTCAAAAATTAGAGCTGAGACACCAGATTCTTTGTATAAATCCTTAGACAATAAATGGTGCATTTCCATAGAGCAGGAACAAGAAATGAGAGAAAAAGTTTTTGCTGAACATTTTCCTGATGTATCAAATTCGGAACTGTTCGAAGTAATGAACAAATACAAAGGCCTCTTCTTCATGAGAAGAAGAAGACTCCTGCTACTATAAGGGAAGGGTAAATAAGTGCTCAAGAATACACACACCCTTGATCTAGATGCCTTGAAGATGCACTGAGTGGCTGAAGCCAACAAGAAGGCTGATCAAGAACCGACAATAACTAAACCGGATGAAGTGTTTGATGATGAAGGAAATCCGGTTACTGAACCGATCGAAACTATTGATGTTGATGCTCTGGATGGAGAAGATATTGCTCAGGGTACACCATCGGAAGTAACAGAACAGGCTGAACAAGAAATAAAGAAAAAGGAAACAAAGGACAAAAAGGAGGAAGCAAAGAAGCAAGTGGAGGAGAAGAAGAAGAAGAATGAAGAGAAGAAGAAACAAGAAGATGCAAGGAAGAAGAAAGAGGAAGAGGATGGGAAGAAGAGAAAGGAAGAGGAAAAGCGGAAGGAAGCAAAAAAGAAGAAGGAAGAGGAAGATAAGGCAGAGGAGAAAGGGAAGGAAGCAGAAAAGAAGAAAGTAGAGGAGGAAAAGGAAGAGGAAAAGAGAAAAGAAGAAGAAGGCAGAGGAGAACAAGAAAGCTGAATTGGCAAAGAGCACGCAGATGGAGACACCTAAGGCAACCGATAGTCAAGCCAAACCGGCTGACCTTACTAGTCCTATTGACCTCTAGTTTGCAAGTGAAATGGAGCTGATGCAGAGCATCAAAGTTGCCCAAGAATGGCTTGAAAACATATGGAGGAAGAAGGAGCGGGATGTAATTCAAGCGGCTCTGGACACTCTTACCGGTTTGATACCCGATACTAACTTCCCAACACTGAATCATCACTGGCTAAACTTAAGCTCCTATACATAGTAGTGGATGATCAGGTGCAGAGCCTAGAAGAGGCAGCAGAGGCAAATGTCAAGAAAGAGCATCAAAAAGCTCTTAATACAACTCTGGTAAAGAAGTTGAATGAGCTCCAGTCTAAATTGCAAAAAGAACAGAAGGATATAAGGGACGCTCTAGATGAGGGGAATCTGCTACTCAACAATATCTACCAACCCCATCTGTTCTATGATGATGTGCTAGCTCAGAAGCAAAAGCTTCAAATAGACTTGCAGTCCTACATGAGCACATTCAAGCCGCCTTATGATTCCTTTACAACTTATGGGCAAATCGTTCACCGGTTTCACATCCAGTCAGTGAAAATGGAGCAAGACCTCAGCACCCGGTCTAGAGATTTGTAGGAGCTACAACTGGTTCTACTCCCACGATTGCAAATTCTTCAGAAGTGCTATCTAAACTTGGATGCCTTAACAGCGACACAGGAGATGAGCACAATTGATGCTATGGAAGAACAGGTCTCCTAGATGCAGACAGAGAAAGAAGTAGCCACCTCTCTACTTGATTCCTAGTCTTTATCTATGAAACAATTCTTGCAGGACTTTAAATCTATTTTTGACAAGTATTATTCTTTATTGTCATAAAATTTTATTATTTTAATATCAAATGAAAATAGGGTTGTTCATCTGTACTTTGTCATTGTTGGCAAAAGGGGAGAAGAATTCTATTTGGGAGAAGTATAGGGGAGAAGTATCTGGTAATCAAAATTTTGATATATGCTCTGAATATCTCAATGTTTATGCTCTATATGCAAAATTGTTATACATTGTATTGTCAAAGGGATAGTGTATATGCTTAGGGGGAGCAATTTTGCTAATGGCATGATTTTGTTGTAAAACACTTAGATGTCAAAATTTTAATTTCCTAAGTGTTGCCATCAATGCCAAAGGGGGAGATTGTTGGCATTTTTGATGTTTATGTTGTGATTGTCATTGATGGACACACACTTGCATTGAGATCCCCTTTATATGTATGAGTTAGAGCACAATCGGTATTTTTTCCAACTGGTATGTTGTATTATAGTCTTTAGACTATTGGTGTTTTGCAGAATGTGTTTCCTGGTCTGAAGCGACATGTTGACCCCAAGCGGCTCGTGGATCCCAAGCGGTATGAGGAATTAAAGCGGCACAACACATTTTTGCCAGTCTTCATTTTGTCAAACCGACAACTGGCATTTTGCTTGAACCGATATTTTGTATGAACCGGTAATACTCTGTGATGAGTTACCAACCGACATTTTGTGATGAGTTACCATCCACCGATTGTTTGACAGTGCCGACACTTTAATGGTGCTTTTTGTGTTGTGTTACCAAGTATGTCTAGATGCATTGAACCTAGGAAATTGTAATGTAATCCTATTGGACCGACATGAAATCAGATTCCTTTATAAGGACATAATGTCTAGGGTTTTAGGTTGTTGATAATGCTATTGTTGTGATAGTTGATATTGTAGCTAGGGTTTAAGGTGGTTGAGGAGTTGGAGAGAATATGAATGTGTAGAAGACTGAAGTAATGCTAGAATGCATTAGGAATGAGCTATCAAGGATCTAATCAAGCAATCTGTGCTATTAGCTAGATCAATCACTTGTTGATTACTCACATATTCGACAAGTCTGTAGCCCTTAACCGGGTAGGCCCAAAAGCCTTTTGTATATCCTCTAACAAGGTGGTTTACATCTGTGGATCTAAAATCCTCTAGCAAGGTAGTCTTTAATCAGACTTATCTCCTAACAGAGATTGAGATTCCTAACAGGATCTATTCTGGTAAAGAACATTGTAAGACCTTAACCAGTCTGGTTCCTATTCTGCAGATAGTTACTTGTGAGTTCCATCTCACCGTGGTTTTTCCCATTTGGGTTTCCATGTCAAAATCTCTTGTGTTATGGTGTTTTTGCTTCTGTGGGTGAATGCATTATTAGCTATTTGGTTTGCATGTGTGTTAATCGGTTTGTTTGCTAAACTATTTTACTGGTTTACTGTTAGTCTTGCAAAGTGTTTAAGTGCAAAGATTTTTGGCATAATAATTCACCCCCCCTCTTAGTATTCATAAAAAAGAAGTCAAAAGTTCCTTTATAATCTTAGGATAAAACTAGGTGATTACAAGGCCTAAGTTGTACTATGGTGGATAGTCAAAAGCCAATGGGTTAGAGAGGGAGTGAACCAATAAGGAGATGATGAACTCCAAGGCAATCTATTCCTACTCAAGAGGACTAAAATGATCTCCTACTCAAGGATAATAGATCCCAAGCAATAAAGACCAACTATAAATGTCAAAGAGATGCAAGATCAAAGAGAACCAAAGACAATTTCTCCTTTAAAATGACAACGTTGATTGGTGAGGCTTTGCATTTTGCTTAGGAGAAAGCAATGTGATAAGATAGGAAAGAAAATTCCAAGGACCCTATGGATGATTTAAAATGAAGCTAGGACTAAGAATAGAAAGTTGTGATATATTGACAACTCGAATTGTCCAAAATTAAAAATTTATAATGATCACGACCTAGGAATAAACTCTATGGGAGAAATTTTGTAGGAACAAAGGACAATAGTGCAGATAGACAATGTAGATGTGCAAGAATCAAAATATCAATTATGTAGATAGAGAGTGCAGATGTGCAACAAAAAGTTGTAAATGCATAGGAAACATAGGTAATTGCACAATAATAGGTGGAAAATGCATAGAAACAAGCAACAAATGAGCAACATAAAGCAAAAAATGTGATATAAGATTGAATAGATGCACCAAAATATTGAAATAAACCTTATACAGATGGGAAAACACAACAAATTGAAAAGCAACTACATAGGATGAGTTTGAAAACTAAGAGTCCAAATCTAAAAGGCGTCACTTGGTTTTCTCAAGGTCACTAAGCCTAAAAGGTGAAATTCTTAGTTAAAACTAGGCTTAGGAAGTATCTATGGTTCTAGAAATGATAGTTACAATAGCTAAATGGATGTTTGAAAGTGACAGATTGTTGTAAATAGTTCACTCATTTAATAGCGAAAGTAGATAGGTCAAATGCATAGGTTTGCATAGAAATTGCATAGGATTGTGAAGCAATTATGCAAGATTGTAGAGCAAGTGCACATGAATAGAAAGGAATTATGCAAAAAGAACAACATGCAAATGCACAGATATAGAGCTCAATTATGCAAGATCATCTATCAAATGCACAGAAACAAAGTTCAATTGCACAAGAAGGCTGTAATCTATTATTTTGGCTTGAAAGTCCAAATGTTTTTCCTAAAATATGATTTTTTTTGAGTGATGAGTGTGGCAAGAGGACACATCAAACAAATGAAAACATAATTGTTGTTTTGACTCTTGACTTGGAGGGCATGTTAAGGCCCTAAACAAGACCAATGGATTCACTAGTGGTTGCAAAAAATAAGACACTCATAAGACAAGCACAACCTAGTTAATCAAGTGGGTATGTATACTTGATGTAGGTCACTTTGCCTAAAGATTGAATACCTTAATGAGATCAATGAAAATTTTTGAAGCTGTGGGAAGAAATTGATTCTACAAGAGTCAGTAGACAAGGATTCAGTGGTATAAGGACTTACTATTGGCTCACCTTTTTCCTCTCCTTAGAGATCCTAATATCTTTACCCAATTAGTTTCCTATCTCTACTCAAGAAGATACATGAGGAGTGACTTCGAGGTACAATACACATCCCTTGCACCACATTAAGCAATGAACAAAGGCTCCTAGGCTACCACAACAAAGGTTCTTAATGGGGGACAACCATGAATAGAGAGATCAAATGAAATAACTTGAGATCAAAGGGGTCTCCCCCTATTCCTCACCAAACAAGTATCAACAGATTGAGGGTCTTGTGACTCAGCTTTGAATGATGCTAGACACTCCTTGAGGTACATATTTCACTCTCCTCCCTTTATATACCCACAAAGAAATGTTGTTGAGGTTGAACCTAGCATGATGAAATCCCTTGGCAAGCCTCCTACTAAAAATAAAAAGAGATTGTTGTGTGTTTCTCTTGCACCCGAGGTTGTATAGGCATGCGAGGGGAGAGGATACACACACAACAACCTAGGTTAACACAAATGTGTGAGTACATCAAACATGGAAAACAAAAGTTCATTAACCTTAAGAAATACAAATGTGAGCTAATCTAAGAATCAAAGATACAAGATTTGATTGAACAATATTCTATAAAACAAAATCTGCAACCACCAATGTGTTAGTAGTCTCAATATCGAGCCTTAGACACACGAAAGACAAGATGAACCACTTGGTTAGTGGAAAAGGCTAGCCAAAAAAATCAAATCAAATATAAAAAAATAAACTTTTTGTTTCAAATGTGCAAGAAAAAAATTAGAAATGTAGATATACTTGATCACTACACAAATAGAGGACACAATTACATAGATTTGGGAAGCAGTTGCATAGAATATACTTCAAATGCATAGAAAAAAAACCCTGCAAAATCAGAGGCAAAAACAAACGCATAGCAAAATACAACAAAAGCACAAAAATAGATGAATATTACAATAAATAAAAGACAATTATGTAGGTATGTGCAACAAATATGCATATCTAAGCAACAATTGCATAGAAACATATATAAATCCTAAGTACAAAAAAATCATAAATTATTAAAACCCTAAGCAAAAATGAAAACATAGATCTGGGTGACAATTGCATAGGATTGGTGAACTAACATGTGTAGAAATAAAATGTAATTACACAACGAAATTTGATAGAAGTGCAAAATTGGAAGTCAAATGTGCAGATACGACCTATAACTTTTGAAAACAATCAAAACTCAACCAAAATTCATAGAAAAACTAGACTAGGGTCCCATCGGGCATGCCAAAATGTGTATATTGAAATGTAACCCTATTGTAACTTCTAATCAGCCTAACCACAAGCCTAGAATTTACACATGATAAGCTTGACTCCATTTTCTCCAATCCTTCAAGACCTTATGGATAATAGTATTGCTCTCAACATTAAGCACTAGCACAAGATGGCATAAAGAAATGGAATGTAGTTGATTGATGATGCAAGAAATAATGATATGTTGAAAGAAATGAGGGAAGATCTAAACAAATTCTAGAATAATAGGTGTAAACACTAGTTGTAGATGTCTTGAAATGGGAGGAAATAGCCTCTTTTATAAAATCTCCAAGAGAATTGTTGTCACAAAGGATTGCACCCATGAAGCTAAGTATAAAACCCAGCAATCCTGTGAAACATGGAAACACCTTTGAGCCTGTGGGTTGCTCAAATTGAAGGTGAATCTCTAGAGAGGGCTGGTTCCTTGATGAAAACCTCCTGCAAACTAACTTCTTTTGATGGGAAAAGGATAGAAAGGCTTCTTAAATTGAAAAACCTATCCTAAGAGGTGATGCACAAAATATTTAATTTGAGACCTGCAACCTGCTTAACTCACAAAACCCTTCAAGAAAATAGACCTGAATTGCTCACATCTCAACTAAACAATTAGATGCATTAGTATTTCCTAGAAAGGACTGAATTCAAAGCTTGCTTGGAGGAAAACAATGTGTTTTCATAGCTGCAAGCTATTAAAATCAGCTACACAACCTAAGACCTTCACCTATCATGTATCTTCCTACACCAATCATATTTTAATGAGACGTACTTAAAGGATTAAGCATAAACCACACTAAATCATCAGATCAATCATCTATGATAAGAAATACACAATATTGAGGAGGAAAATAATTGCTATTTTATTGAAAAATAAGGAATTGTTGTTGTTACAAACTCAAAAAATTGAGCTACAATACTATCCTTGAGCATGAAAGAGACCAAAATCAGTCTACAATCATGCTGAGGAAAGAAAATAACTCCATCCAAATAAGATAGAGAATAGAAGAATATATAGAAATGAAGCCCTCAAACCAAATGAATGTGAACTGATGATGAACTCCACCTCCCACCTCCAAGAAACTTAGTTGAACTGAAAGTATCCTTCTTGAAAATATCTCCAATCCTGGGTCGAATTTTCCCAAAAAGCATGCATAAACACATGCAAGATTGATCCAAACTGAAGGTGAACTGCTTGTAACTTGTCCTCAACTAATAGTGCATGCATGTAGAGTGTCTAATTGAAGTAAAACTGCCACAAACACCTCCAAAAGCCTCTCCTTTACATGATTTAAAGAAAATCAAGAAAGCTTTTTAAGCCTCACTCCATGCATTCTTTTCATTATTTGCCCTCTTTTAATAATTTAATTCAATAATTATTAAAACAATTAAGTTAATTATTTAAATAAATATTAAATTAAAATTATTAATGACATGTAGATTGACTCCTTTTAAAATAATTTAAAATAATATTATTATAACAATTTTATTAATTGTTTTAATAAGAATCAAGAGCTTAGATTAAGCAGTTGAAAGATGAATGGCCACGATTAAGAGGTTAACAGAGAATGCATAGGATTAAGAGGTTAAAGTGAGATGGGGGGATAAGATTAAGAGATGGATGAGAGTGAATAATATTAAGAGGTTAATTTGAATGAAGGGCTAAGATTAAGAGGTGGGTTGAATTTTTGAGTTTAATGTATCTAGACATGTGAAAAAAGAACAAAGTGGGACACTTGTCACATGACTACAAATTTAGATTATGATCCATGTGAACAAGATAGAGGGATAGTATTAGAAAGAAGATAAATTAAATAAAAGTACTGTTGGCAACAATGCAACAAACTGAGAGGGGGGGGGGTGAATTAGTTTGCTCTCAAACTCTACACATCTCAAACTTAAATATAAAATTGAAAATAAACAATAAAAGCATAAATCAACACCACATCAGTAACACATAACACCAAGATTTTTGACGTGGAAAACCTGGCTAAGGGAAAAACCACGGTGGGAACCTACCCATAATGAGATAATACCCTGTTAGGAGTAAGTGTAAATATTATAATGGAGAATGCACATGCATTTAGGCACACTGCCTAGATCCCACTTCTCAAATCACAAAATAAGAAGGGCTACAACCCTAAGGAAGGCTCACTTCCTTACAAAAGAATTTGGATTACATTTGGAGGATCATGAACTGATAAAATAACATCCTCTCATGCCTGGTTACAGTTTCGATTAAGCACATATACTCAAACTCTGCTCTTCCACACTTCTTCACACTTTTTCGTACTTCTCCTTTGCTAGTGAAAGATCAAATCAATGTTCGCACATGCACATACCAAGAAGATACATATGCAACATAACAATTACATATTTTTATACAAATCATCAACCTATATTTCAAGGTTGGCTAAACCCTCAACACAAATTACAAAACAATAACCTCACACGCTACAACAATACATGTGGACCAAAACAATGTTGACTAAGGCATAGTATGGAGATAAACCAATATCGCAAACACGCAACACCTCCAACAATTACGCCTCGAACATCTGCAACACGCTACAATCATCATGAGTGTTGCATAACATGAAGAACATGATGAGATCCTAAAAATGATCAATAATGCGCACAAAAATCAATGCGAACCATCAACACGAATAGAAAATGATCTAGAAACATCCACAAGCAATGTGAATCACCACAACAACAACCACACCATCACCACTTACTAGAATCTTCATCATCATTATATTGAACCTCAAGAACACACACTAAACTGACTGTCAAACTGAAAGATTCACTTGCGGATCTCCAAATCACGAACCATTTGAATTGAGGACACATATGAATGTCCCAAACACTCTGCCAAATCCGCAAACCAATATATAGCGATTTTGGAGCAATGCAGAGCAAAAACCAAAATACCGAATAACACAAATAATTGAATATCAACCACAATACTGGATCTCACAACTCAATCAGATAATCATGCAAACCTCTGAAACTTCTACTGAATCAACTAGAGATAAGTATCTCTAAACCCATTAAACCGCAACACATTGGCCAAACCAACTCATCCAATTTGACTGCAACACTGGAATATACAGATGAATATGTTGACATCAATGACAACACATCATTCCAGCAAGCTTCTCAACAATATCCAACAAGTACTTATTTTATTAATTGAGTAAAAAGGTGAAAACAATTACATTTAATATAATAAATATTTTTTTAATTTATGAAAAGGAAGAAGCTAACAAATTAATTAAATAACAATATTTATTTAATTAATAAAGAAAATAATGGTAAAATAATTAAACAAATAATAACTATTTATTTAATTAAGGAAGGACATTTTTAGGTGTCTACAACACTTACATCACAATTTGTCAACTCCTAGATGACAGGTGAGGTTTCTATGGGGGGGTAAGATTTAAGGTGACTAAGGAGCTTATTGTGAGGGATACAAGCCTAAATTATATAGGAGCCAAAGTGATGAAGAGAAGTAAAACTAACTATCAAAATTTTATTGATGCTTTTCTAGAAAAAGGTGAAAAGGTGAAGTATTAAATGGGTATAATAGGGAGATTTTTCTAACATTGTAGACCATGGTAAATTGCATGTTTTGAAATACTTTACTCTTGAAGCTAGATTTCTAATTTTTAATGTCTTTTATTTTCCTATTTTGGACCATCTTAGGTGTGTAATTTGATAAATCTTCCTTTTTATTTGATGTCATCTTTTGAGAAGTATATAGAAGATGGTGTGCATCTACCATTACATCAAGGGTTATTTCTATCATTGTATATGCTTAGTTTGAATTTAATCCTTGTTTCAAACCATACTATCAAGAATTCTAATATGAAGATAAAAAATTTAGAGAATGAGCCTTCAAAAAGTAATCCAAAAAATTATATCAAACTTTTAAAAGAGAACACTAGTAGCTCTACTACTCTTGGTAGGGTTTTAAAGGATAAATGCCTTAATCATTTTGATTCATTGAGAAACTATCCCTTTACGAACCATAAAACCCTAGCTTGGGTGAGATAACCTAAACATTAAATGGGCTTGTTGGATATTTAGTCAAGTGTGAATAATATTTTAGCTTCCTCTTCTATCCTTAAATGAAAAGCATCAATCATCTTTAAGGACAACTCTAAGTTGCAAAAGAAAAATATTATGAGTTCTTAAGAGAAGAAAGGTTTTAAAATCCCTAAAGGTAATAAGGATGCCAATGAGTTGAATGATGATGTGACTCTTTGGTAGGATGCTATAGATATCTCTAATCAGGGATACGAATATTTGAGTGATAAACAATTTGATAAGAGTGAGAAAAAAAAGTTGGGGGGAAAGTCTACTAGGATTGCTAAGACTTGTGTTTTTCAAAATAAAATTTATTTTGATAAAAAGGTAAAAATGTAAAGATGCATAATGAATATGAGAATAATGAGGAGGATGAGGTTTTATAACATCCCCAAAATGAAGAGCCTAACCCAAATAAATGCATGATTTTCTCAATAGGATGTTAAGGAAGAAGAGTAGGGAGAAGAAAAGGAAGGACACACAAAAGAAGAGGAAGAGTAGGAATTTTATAAGGAAATTCAAGAAGAATATGTGGAAGAGTAGGAAGATGAGGATTAAGACAATATGGCTTTATCTCACCATATTGAGTTGATGTATATTTATGATTCTGAGAAAGAGGAATGTTGAGGATATGGAGGAGAACTAAAGGAATGAACATAATGAAAAAATGAGGAAGCTAAGCAGATTGAATAATAAGACTCTTTGGATTCTCTCAATACTTAATTTGTTGTCCTCAAAACCAAATGCGAGATATGGAAATTAAAATGCAAGAGAAAAAAGAAGGTATAACAATAAATGGAAAAATATTTATAGTGCCCCCAGTCAATATTAGGATAGAATAAATAAAATGAAAAATTATATTTGCAATATTGTGAAAATCACTTATGGGATAATGAAGAAATTTGTTATGGTACAATTATAGGGTAGTCAAAGATCAAGAAATAGAAGATGAAACAAGGCATTGTGGAGGAGCTGCAAGATTTTAGAAAAAAAAAAGCAGAAGAATTCCAAGAAATATTTAGAGAAGGCTACTAAAGAGGAGTTGATGGACTATTTCTCATGTTCTTCACAATTTTTTCTCACAAGAAAGAGTGGTCAAATTGATTGGTGAGTATGTCAACACCCCGAAAAAAATTAGTTCTTGTTAATGAAAATCCTATAAGTCAATTTAATTTTGGTAGAGGGCTTAGATAGGGGGACCCTTTATCCCCTTACCTCTTTGTATATACTTTGGTGTAATCACAATATAAAAACAATTTTTAGGATAGTTGGTGGATGGTCTTGGATATCATCCTGACAATCACCATTCCAAGTTGATATAATATGTAGATGGTTCTACATACTTTGAAACTATTTAGTTAAGTTTGGAGTTGATAGTTTTTAGTATTGAAGTAATCTATCAATTCATTTTAAAGCTAGTTGTAATAACTCCAATATGTTTAGAAAGTTTAAAATAAATTTGGACTATCACTTTCTAGCTCTAGATTCTTCTTCTCCTTTCTAGACCTTACATTTTTACAAAAAATACTTCACACACACACACACACATATGTATATATATATGTATGTATGTATATTACACACACACACACACACACACACACACACACACACACACACACACACACACACACACACACACACACACACACACACACACACACACACACACACACACACACACATATAAATATATATATGTATGTAGAGCCCCTCCCCGATCAAGTTCCGGTTAACTCAGTTGACCATGGTTGACCTTACTAATAAATGCTATAATTCAATAGGATGGGCTATGTTAGATAGATAAATTGGTGAGAAAAGTAATTGAACCAGGTTACGGAACCATTTCACCTTGAGGTGTACATTTTGATGTGTAATAGATACATAACTTTATATGATTCTAGAATAGGATAACTTTGAGATGATGTATGTCATTATTGGATTTGCAGGACTTTACTATGATGATAGTGTTGAAATGTGGCGACTGATCAACAAAGTACTGTACACTCAGCACGTATCCTCGCCAGGGTCTGGGGCCGGGCCGGGCTTGGAGCAGGGGTTTGGGGGCAGCAGCCCCCGAGAAAAGCAGGGGTTCGGGGGCGGGAGCCCCCGAGAAATTTTTTTTTGGGTATTTTTTTTGATGAAAATTGACATTGTAATAAAACCCTAAAAATGGCTGACTTTGTTTTTGCCCTAAAAACACATGTTATAAACAGCTGGGATGCTTAAGGCATTGTAATGTTGATGTACTATTTTTGCTGGATAATAAGAAAGATTGGACGACTATGTATGGTGGACGTAACCCATTCTAGGTGAACCACGTTAAATCTCTGTGTTATCTTTGTCTTGTTTTATTTCTTTATCTTTTGTATTTAAATATGCATATAATTGTTAGTTCATATTTGCTTCGAATTTGCTTGAAACCCAAACAATTGGTATCAGAGCAAGGTTTTCTGTAAATTGGCAAGACTTTCAGATTTGAGTGGGAGAAATGGAGGATTCCAAATTCAAGGTTGAAAAGTTTAATAGCCATAATTATCAGTTATGGAAAATGTAAATGGAGGATTACCTGTATCAAAAGGATTTGTGGCGGCCATTAGAAGGAAAGGCAAAGAAACCGATCACAATGTCAGATGAAGAGTGAGACATTTTAGATAGAAAGGCATTGGGATCCATTCGATTGTGCCTTGCACCGTCTGTAGCATTCAATATAACAAAAGCAAAAATGACTGTAGATTTGATGGCGACATTGGCTAAGTTGTATGAGAAACCCTCGGCTTCGAATAAGGTATTTCTTATGAAGTATCTATTTAATTTGAAAATGAGTGAGGGAGGATCTATAGCGGAGCACTTAAATGAATTTAATATAATTACTAGTCAATTGTCTTCGGTAAAAATTACTTTTGTAGAAGAGGTTAGGGCTCTCTTGATTTTATGTTCTTTGCCAGAAAGCTGGAATAGCTTGGTTATGGCTGTAAGTAACTCTGTCTCTGGTAAAAATACTTTGGTATTTGATGATATTATTGGTGTTATCCTAAGTGAGGAAATGCGAAGGAAAAGCATAGGTGAGACTCCAACATCATCGGGTAGTGTTTTGAATGTGGAGAACAGAGGAAGATCAAAGGACAGAGGAAAAGGCCCTAGGAATGAGAAGTCACGAGGGAAGTCAAAGAAAGGACACTCTCAATCTAGAGGAAAGAAAGATTGCTGGTACTACGGAAAGCCTGGTCATCTAAAGAAAGACTGTTGGTCTTGGAAAAACAAAGAAGGAGACAAAAATGAAAATGACAGTAAGGAAGCTAATATTGCAAGTAATACTTTACAAGATGCTTTAATCTTATGTTTGGATAATGTTAATGATTCCTGGGTAATAGATTCTGGGGCTTCATTTCATGCTACACCCCATAGAAAATATTTTCTAGATTATGTTCAAGGTGATTTTGGATAGGTATATTTGGGTGATGATGAGCCCTATCAAATTGTTGGAAAAGGAAAGATAAAGATCAAATTGCAGAATGGAAATGACTGGTTTTTGCAGGAGGTAAGACATGTTCCTAATTTAAGAAGAAATTTAATTTCTGCAGGGCAACTAGGTAGTGAAGGTTGCATAGTTACCCTCTCAGATAGTATGTGGAAGGTCGCTAAAGGATCATTAGTAATAGCTAAAGGTGCGAAGGTAGGCACATTATATCTGTGTACAAGTAACACTTACTCTACCCTAGCTGCTACAAATAAAGTTACTGTAGGGACAACAACAATAAATGTTGCAAGAACAGATTCGATAATGTGGCACCATAGGCTTGGGCACATGAGTGAGAAAGGGATGAAAACCCTTCACTCCAAAAATCTATTGCCAGGACTAAAGAAGATTGCTTTAGAGTTCTGTGAAAATTGTGTTTATGGTAAACATAAAAGAGTCAGATTTCTCAAGGTTGGGAAAGAGAAGAAGAGTGAGAAGTTAGAGCTTGTACATTCAAATGTATGGGGATCGGCTCAGGTATCATCTCTTGGTGGCTCTTGTTATTATGTTATTTTTATTGATGACTCAATCAGAAAAACATGGGTATATTTCCTAAAACAAAAATCAGATGTTTTTGAAACTTTTAAGAAATGGAAAGCTTTGGTTGAGAATGAGACAGGAAAAAAGTTGAAGTGTCTCAGATTGGATAATGGAGGTGAGTATTGTAGCAAAGCATTTGAAGATTATTTCTCCTTAAATGAGATTTGAAAGCAGAAGACAGTTCCAGGAACTCCACAGGAAAATGGTGTGTCAGAGAGAATGAATAGGACTATCATGGAACGCGCGAGGAGCATGAGATTGCATGCTGGATTGCCCTTACATTTTTGGGCAGATGCTGTACATATTGCTATCTATTTGATAAATAGAGGACCTTCAACCCCTTTGGATGGTGGTATTCTAGAGGAGGCATGGACTGGTAAAAAGGTAAATTATTCTTTTCTAAAAACTTTTGGTTGCAAAATTTTTGTCCATGTTGATAAAGAAAATAGAACCAAGCTTGATGCTAAATCTCAGAAATGTACCTTCATTGGATATGGGATAGATGAATATGGCCATCGGTTATGGGATTTTGAAAATAAGAAAATAATTAGAAGTAGAGATGTTATATTCAATGAGAAGGTCATGTATAAAGAACAGATGCAGGAAAAGAAGCATGAACAAGACAAACAAGAATATGTGGTGTTGAATGAGATTCCTAAAAATAAAATGCCACAGGTACCTGATGCTCAGCAACAACAGATTGTCCCACAAACTCCTGCAAGTGTTAGACATTCTACGAGGACAAGTAGACCCCCTGAAAGATTTTCTCCTTCTTTGTATTCTATTTTATTAACCGATTCTGGTGAACTAGAAGAATATGAAGAAGCAATGTAGGTAGATGCCAAACAACAGTGGGAGCTAGGCATGAAAGAGGAGATGGACTCCTTGATGAAAAATAAGACTTGGGACTTAGTCCCTTTACTTGCAGAAAATAGAGCCTTGCCTAATAAATGGGTTTATCGGCTAAAGGAGGAGGAAAGAGGTCAGAAAAGATATAAGGCCAGACTTGTGGTAAAAGGTCTTGCATAGAAAAAGGGTATAGATTATGATGAAATATTTTCTCCAGTTGTAAAAATGACTTCAATTAGAACTGTACTTAGTCTTATGGCTATAGATGATTTACATCTTGAACAATTAGATGTCAAAATATCCTTTCTCCATGGAGATTTGAAGGAGGAAATTTACATGTTGCAACCACAGGGATATGAGGTCAAAGGTAAGGAGAACTTGGTGTGCAGGTTGAAGAAAAGTCTGTATGGCCTAAAGCAAGCACCCCGACAATGGTATTTAAAATTTGATAGTTTCATGGTTGAACACGGTTATCATAGATGTCATTCTGATCATTGTGTATATTTTAAGAGATTTGATAATGGCAGTTATATTATCTTGTTGCTTTACATTGATGACATGCTTATTGCTGGGTCTAACATGCAACATATAAATAATCTTAAACAGAAATTAGCCAGGTCATTTTCTATGAAGGATTTGGGTGCAGCTAAGCAAATTCTTGGTATGAGGATTACACGGGACAGGAAAAATAAAACCTTGAATTTGTCCCAAAGTGAGTATATAAAGAAGGTGTTGAAAAGATTTAACATGCAGGATGCAAAAGCAGTTAGTACACCTTTGGCTAGTCATTTCAAATTGACTAAGGAGATGTGCCCAAAGGCACAGGAAGAGGTTAATAAAATGTCTAACATCCCGTATTCATCAGCTATTGGTAGTCTGATGTATGCAATGGTATGCACAAGGCTAGATATTGCACATACAGTGGGAGTTGTGAGCAGGTTTATGAGTAATCCGGGTATGGAACATTGGAATGCTGTGAAATGGATTCTTCGGTATTTGAAAGGAACTACTACGAAGGCATTATGTTTCAAAGGATCTAATGCTGCTCTGAGTGGATTTGTTGACTCTGATCTGGTAGGTGATATTGATTCACAGAGGAGTACTACAGGGTATGTTTTTACTTAGGGGGAATTGCAGTCAGTTGGATTTCTAGGCTGCAAAAGGTTGTTGCACTTTCAACCACTGAAGCTGAGTATGTTGCTGCTACAAAAGCTAGCAAGGAGATGATTTGGTTGCAATGTTTTCTGGAGGAATTGGGTCAGACACAAGAGGATAGCCCATTGTATACTGATAGCCAGAGTGCCATTCATCTTGTGAAGAACTCTGCTTTTCATTCAAGGACAAAGCACATTTAGCTCAGGTACCACTTCATCCAGACTGTTTTGGAGGAGGGTCAATTACGGCTTGAGAAGATTCACACAAGTGAGAATCCTGCCGATATGTTCACGAAGGCAGTTCCACAAGAAAAGATGATTTCTTCATCAGTTTCTGTTGGTCTTCTTGATTGATAATTGTATAATTTATACCAGTCGAGTCCTAGTGTTTTATCAAGCGGATGTTGCATGTACAATGGTGTCATGTAGTATCAGTCTCCAAGTGGGAGATTACTCGGTGTGGAACCTGATCAGTCTCAAAGTGGGAGATTGTTGAAATGTGGTGACTGATCAGCAAAGCATTGTACACTTAGCATGTATCCTTGCTAGGGTCCGGGGCTGGGCCGGGCTTGAGACAGGGGTTTGGGGTGGTAGCCCCCAAGAAAAGCGGGGGTTCGGGGGCGGGAGCCCCCGAGAAATTTTTTTTTGGGTATTTTTTTTGATGAAAACTGACATTGTAATAAAACCCTAAAAATGCATGTTATAAGCGGTTGGGATGCTTAAGGCATTGTAATGTTGATGTACTATTTTTGCTGGATAATAAGAAAGATTGGACGACTGTGTATGGTGGACGTAACCCATTCTGGGTGAACCACGTTAAATCTCTATGTTATCTGTGTCCTGTTTTATTTCTTTATCTTTTGTATTTAAATCTGTATATAATTGTTAGTTCATATTTGCTTCGAATCTGCTTGAAACCCTAACAGATAGAAATAGGATGCATGTCTTATGTATGGATCAAAATTATGAGGATTATGATAATTGCTTATGTGGATTTATTGGGATATAAGATATATCGATTTGTTTAAATGTAAATTGTATGCAGAGTGTTTGATGTGTATTCATATTCAAGTGTTTAATATTATATGAGGTTATTTGGAATTACTAATGTGTAATTGAGATGCACAGGAAAAATTATCCATGTGACCATGGAAACATTATGGAGAACCAAACCTAGACCTATGTACGTTCGTAAAGCCAGGGGTTGCCTATTTGGAGATACAACACCCCGTATGTATCCTATTTTATTTGTGAAAGTAAATGTTGCGTGTGTGTTAAATTAAATTTATTAATTTGTGTAAATCCAACAAGAGACAAATTTCATGTGTAATTTTGTAATGCATTTTATTATGTCACTTGACATGTGTTGATTTATGTCTTGAATTTTGACTTGTCTCTTGAAGGGAGTTGTTCAACTATAGCTTTTTCAAAACATTTGAATGTGGTTTTAAAAATTCCTTGGGTAGAGAGTCTTTGGAGTGGTCAACTCAAGTTTGACCCGAAAATAAACTTCAGATGGGTTTATAAGGGGTCAAATGGACTCCTAGGGGTAGTTTAAAGGTGTTTCCTCATAAGGTATACCTATGGGTTAGGAGTATTTTTAGGCATGTGTCTACTCCCATGTGACTGATTAGTCATCCCAAAAAGTGGATTTTCTAAGATGTGCAAAAATTCAAAATTAGAAGGTGCCATCTAGGTTAGATAACCTTCCCTTTTGATGAGAGATCCTTTTTGATCTTTTTCTTACTTTTTCCTTTTTCAGTTTTAGAAACCCGTGAGAACTCTCACTGAGGTCTTCGTAGGCAAGAATGAGAGATTTTGTGGGTAATCACCCACTCTCCATTTTTGGAGACTATGCATTTTGAAAAGTTTGGTTTTTGGATTCGAGATTTTGGCTAAGTGTGGAAGGAAGATTTGTGGATTTGGGCAGCTCATCCTCAAATTAGTTCTAGTATACCATTGGGCAGATTTAAGGTTGGTTTATCTTCTCCTTGTGTTTCTTTCATGTTACATGTTTATGTTGGAAAGTTAGTTTGTATGTAAAAATGGTTTTCTTGTATTTTCTATTGTGAAAATTACTTTGTGACATATCTTTTGTTGTCTTAGTGTGGAAGGAAGATTTGCGGATTTGGGCAGCTCATCCTCAAATTAGTTCTAGTATACCATTGGGCAGATTTAAGGTTGGTTTATCTTCTCCTTGTGTTTCTTTCATGTTACATGTTTATGTTGGAAAGTTAGTTTGTATGTAAAAATGGTTTTCTTGTATTTTCTATTGTGAAAATTACTTTGTGACATATCTTTTATTGTCTTGTACGCATTTTTGTGTTTTGGGAGTAACCAAGGCCTTCTACTCTTGAGAGAGTAGAATGGTCTTGCGGGTGGTAGAAGTTTGACAACCCTCGAGTGAGAGACTCTCTTTATGAGAGTGGACTCAAGGGGTTTATTTGTGACCCTTGCTGCATGGCCTAGTTTGTGCATTTGGGGGTCATAAGGGGAGAAAGTATGGCATGAATGCTTTGGGGGGCATAAGGAATGTGGGGTTAACGATCTTATGAAATAACTTTGTTTGCCATGAGGTGGCATTGTGTTCTACCATGCTTGCAGTCTCCTCGGGGTACTTGGTCCACTACCACCCATGTGAAATCATCACATGTTGTGATGAAGTGTAGCCTTGGTTGGGAAAGTGATTGTTATGTGATTTTTCCCTTGCTTGTTGTGTTTGCATGTCTGTAATCTATCTAGGGCTTGGTTCTCCAAGCTCGGGGGTGGCTTCTAGTAAGCCTAGGCTAGGAGGTGAGCACTCCATGGTCATAGCCTATGATTTATTTGCAGGTTGTTTGGAAGAAAAGAAAAAGGATAAGTAGAAGTTGCTGGATTTATTTGTTTGTAGAAAAAGATTTGGGAATGGAGTATTTTATATTTTAAGATGCATCAATGTGAAAGGGAAACTATATGTTGTAATTACCTTGAAAAGGAAATATATCTATTTTATTTTAAGTCCTCATTTGCTAGAAATGAGAGATCCATTTGTAAGGTTGACTATATTGTAATTTAAATATACTTTAAGGAAATACATTATTTGTTTAATTAAAGTATTATTTTGTTGCAAAATGAATTATTTATGTTGAAGTTTAAGTTATGTATTGATCTTGAAATAATGTTGATTGTATACATGGTATTTTGAAAATGAAAGTTTAAATTTGCATGTGACTTCCAAAAATAAAAGATCAGTTTATTTCCTTATGCATATCTCTAAGGATAAATTTAAATAATATCACATCTATATAGTTGCTATTTAAATTTATTGCATTCTGTCATTTATTTGTTGCATAAATTAAAATCTAGAGATAAATAGTCTAGTTAATTTAAATAATATCATATTTCTATAGTTGCTGTTTAACTTTATTGGATTCTGTAAATCATTTAATTGCAGAAAATAAATCTAAAGTCAAATAGGGTATCTCTGGTTTATGGTATTTAAAATAAAAAAAATATACATGGATTTAAATCAGAATATTTTAAACCAATCTGTTTAAAAAGTTTCAAAAAAAAAATATAGCATCTATATTTCTGCATAGTAAAGTTAGCTTTAGTTTTCTTATGTACCAAAAATATATATATATATATATATATATATATATATATATATATATATATATATATATATATATATATATATATATATATATATATATATATATATATATATATATATATATATATATATACTTATATTATATTTAACACACACACACACACACACACACACACAGATATATATATATATATATATATATATATATATATATATATATATTATGTTATATTTCTTTTTTAAAATAAAAAAAACCTTGGGTTTCGGGGAGCTCGCCCCCACCCCCCGCACAGTGGGCGGCGACCCCCAGCGACAGCCGCAGCCGCCACTGTGGGACGCAACCCACCGTTGGGGAGGCTTCGACCCCCCTTTGTGGGCGGTGCCCCACAGCAGCGGCGTTGCCGCTATGGGCCGCGACCTGCAGGTTCGACAATGGCCGTCCTTGCGGGAAGGGCCCCTTCCCCCCTCCATGGAAGCTCCGCCCTTCTCCTCCACTCCTCCATGGTCGCGCCTCCTTGAAAGCCCCGCCAAAAATTTGATTAACCTGCACGAAAATGATAAACCTTAACCCGGTTCGGGTTAGGGTATATTTGAAATTGAATAAAAAAATAAAGGGGCTAAGTTATAATAAAAATTAGGTTATATGTTTTTTTTAATAAACATATGGATATATTTAAAAATGTTTTAAAATTATATTATTATGGAGTTTAATCTTTTAGGGTTAATTGACCCTTTAGTCAAATTAATTTAACTACATTCTAATTATTGTTAAAATAAAATTTAGGCATTAATATAGCTAAGTGCTAGGACTAATTCATATAGTTTCTAAAAGCAATTAATGATTATTCGAGATTAATATTATCTTCGTTAATTATTTTAGAGAGTTTTGATTTAATTAAGTTGTTGATTAAAATTTTTGAGGTAATAAAATAATTCTTTTAGTATTCCGCAATTTAATTATAAATTATTGTCGCTTACTTGAGTTATTATGTAGTTCTATAAGCTAGTTTGGAATTTAATGGAAATTATAATGAATTTTTCTACAATATTATTATATTTGGGTAAATATATTTGAGAAGTTTAATTGATTGAACTTAAAGCAAGAGGTGATGTGTATATTGAATACGAAATATTTAATAGTTGATGTTTGGAAGAAGTAATATATAACAACTTGATTTAAATTATATAATTACATTTTAGAGATCTAAATGGGTTGTAAAATTAAATAGAATAATTTAATATAGCTAGTTAAATTATATATTTAAGAGGATATTGTAGTGGCGTAATATATTTTCTCTAAAATAAAATTAATGGACTAAGTATTGTGAACCTTGTTAACCCAAGTGGATACTTTTATCAGATAATCTAACTATCATAATGATGTTTGACACTTTAATTGTATCTGCTCAATTAGATAATATTAATACAACAAAATAGTATTAGTGTTGAATTAATAGAAGCCATATTTAGTTAGGAAACTTGATATTTATTAAATAAATGATATTGAACCAAGTAATTATATTAATGTCTATTTAGTAGCAATTGAGCTAATTAAGTCCTAATAATTGCAACTGAAATAAAAGGGACTTATGAGTGAATTTAATATTACCCCTTTAAAAATTATTCGTTCCACTTGATAATAGGAGCTATCGTATTTGTTATGTTAGTAATTTTCTTAATCCTATCGTCCAGGAGTTTTATCGAGACCTAAGGCTTCTTGTTAAACTTTATTACATTGCTCACTTTAGTAACTCATTTTAATATCAATTAAGAATTCATTTGGAACAACTTGATAAGTTGTCACAACTATTTAAGCAATGGTTGCATGTAATTTAGTGTAAAAAACAAATTTGTTGTTTGTGTTTTTGCCCAAAAGTTTGGGCATGACAATGTATATATATATATACATATACATATACATATGCATATGCATATACATATACATATGTACATATACATATATATATACATATATATGTATACATGTATATATCTATACATAGATACATATATATATACATGTATGTATATGTATACATATATATACATGTATATATATGTATATGTATACATATATACATATACATATATATACATGTGTAGACATCTAAAAATGGTCAATGCTTGCGGAGTCATACTTTAACATTCGCGCATTGCCTTATTTTAGGGTTCTTGTGTCGTATTAACATTTCTTCTATGTTGCGCACTTGGTCTTTATCATTTGCGAGCATCGAGTCCTTCTTCTGCATTCCTCATTTTTATCGCTTTTGAATTAGGTCTTGTCGATAACAATCTTCAGTCATGATTTTGGTCGATCTTATTCTGCCACATCAATGTGCGTGCTCATTTATCATCATTTTGGACATCGTCAATCCTAATCGATGATATAATTAGGGTTTTGTCCTCTTGTCAATCTTGTCATTTTGTGATCGATTCATCATCGGTCCTCGTCCTTGTCAATCTTGTCATTTTGCGATCGATTTGTCATCGATCCTTGTCCTTGTCAATCTCGTCATTTTGCGATCGATTTGTCATTGATCCTTGTCCTTGTCAATCTTGTCATTTTGCGATCGATTTGTCATCGATCCTTGTCCTTGTCAATCTTCTCATTTTGCGATTGATTCGTCATTGATCCTTGTCCTGACCAATCTTGTCATTTGGTGATCGATTCGTCATCGATCGTTGTCCTTTTCAATCATGTCAATTTGGATCAATTAGTCATTGTTCCTCGTCAATTGGCACCTATCAATTTGATCTCCTTGTCAATCTTGGTCAACTTGTCATTGATTTTTGTCAACCAATCTCAATCATTTATCAACATTGGTCCTTTGTTAATCAGAATCATGATCGAATCGACATTAATTTCTTGGTGTCTTGACCTAATTCCTTGTCCTCTTATTTCTAGGGTTTTATGATTTGTTCATTTAATCCTTTTATTCTTCTTGGTGGGTTAAATAAATCTATTTATTTAGTCCTAGGTCTTTTTCATGAATTAATTAATGGATGAAAACCTATTAATTAATTCACCTAATTTCTATTTCATCTTTTTCCTTAATTTTCCAATTTACTAATTTCTCCTAATTCCTAATTTTCTATTTCTCTTATTTTCTTCAATTTTTCTAATATTTCCCCTAATTTCATGGGAATGGCATTTCAATTTTGTCATAATTTGTCATAATTTGTCAATCAATCAACCTTGCATGTCAATTTTGTCATAATTTGTCAATCAATCAATCTTGCATAGAAAATGTCAATTTTGTCATAATTTGTCATATTTGTCATCCTTGATTTGAAATTTCCTTTCAAATCTCTTCATGCTAATCTTGTCATCTCTCCAATTTGTCTATAAATTGGATGATTTTCTTTAATCATCGATCAATCACGCTTCTAGTATCCTTACGCTGTCATTTCATCTTGTCAATCTTGCTTCATACTATGCTTTTGCACTTGTAGGTGAGATCCACAAACAAAGTAATTTGAAGGAGAAAGAAGGACAATGGAGAATTATGGAGGAGATATTCATGTTTGTAATGGTTTGCATTTGGTTTGATTATCTTGTCTTCATATCTCTATTGAATGTTTTTAGGATTTCTTATCATTGCAATTTAGCTTTTGTGGTTGAGCTAGTTTAATATCTATTGCTTTGATGTTATTCCAAATTCCTAGCTACATTTTTTGGTGAACCCGACGTGAACTAACCCCCCTAACCATGTTTTTGAGTGCTTTTGAGCTGATTTGCAAGTGAAAAATCAAGAAACAGGGTGACTCAGAGCTTTCTGGACACTTCTGTGCCCGTGTCAAGGCATTCTGCGCCTGTGTCAAGGCATTCTACACCTGTGTTGAGACATTTTGTGCCTATGTAAGGCCAGAAACAGAGGTGAAACCAGTGTTTTTACTTGCAAATTACTTTGTTTTCATTTTGTTTCTTGCATTCTGGTTTTCCTTGGTACTGATTCTCTATGCAGCATCTTGGCGTTACGTGTGACGAAGACATGAAAATGAAACTACTAACAAATCTTATGCAGGACGTGGTCAAAGACTTTTATTAAAACATCTTGTTTGTGATTTTTAAAGTAGTTGAACATTTAATTTCTTAAAGGTTAATGAACACCATGCATGATTTGTTTGCTTTTAGTTTGATTGCATGTTTTAACCCTTAGAATTGGGCCTGCCTCCTGATCTGCCTGGCACTTCGCATAGGCATTGGTGAGAGGGAACAACCCAAAGTGGTGATGGGCTAAAGCCAAGCTCTTCCAAACCACTCTAAATAATTGTGGATGCAATGAAAGTTGTAGACAATGGGTGCTGGAATGGTATTGCGACGATTTATTCGCCGGATCAATACCCACCCGAACATATGCCCTTACTAGAATCTCTTATTTTTAGAGGCCAAAATCCTTCTATCTATTGGCCCAGGTGTTGTGATACATGCATGTCGAAGACACCTCTCATGTACTCCTTAGTTAGAGATAGCAAGTTCTTGGGAAGTGATGCCCCTTGAACTCGAAGCTTGGTATGCCCGAGAAGTAAGTGCACTGTAAGGGGGAGCCAGTGCTACCAAGCGTCTAGCTATCCGGCTGAGTGTTGTATTTTGATTAGAGGATTCAACAGATATTGCCCTTGCCAGCCATAGGATTTGTTGTAAATGTGCTTGATTGTCTTGAGTCAAAGTCAAACAAACATTTTGTCTTCCATGATTGTCAAAGGTTAAATTAAAAACAAACTTTCAAAAGTGCTCATAATCAACTTGGATTTTCAAAATCAACAACCTTCAATTCAAAACAAAATCCAAACAAAAGTCCAAATTTGTCCAAGTATTCATCCAACATTTGAACATGGCTTGTCAAAACATTGAATGTCTTTGTTTCAAAATTCATGTCACTTTAGGCTAGGTTTTGCATAGTCCAACTTAGGTCCTAAGGCATATTGTCATCTCCTTTCATTTTAGTCCTTTTCATTGCAAGCATCCTCATTTTGCACTTAGGTCCAAGATCATTTCCCTAAGTTTGCATTTCATTGTCATATCCAAGATAGATTTCCATTTAGGTGACATTCGTGCATTATCCTTGTCATGCTAAAATTAGGTCTTGCCTAGGTTGCATTTTGTATATTCCAAGTCATTGGTCTTCGCATATCCTTATCATTGTATTGTCATCTTGTCCTGGCTTCATCTTGTCATATCATATCCGTAGATCATTTTCATGTCATATCCTAAGTCATTGTCATAATCATTGCCTTCTTGCATTTAGTCTCAAAAATTTGGTTTGTCAGACTTGAAAAATCAAAACTTTGGATGATACCCTAAGTTGTTGTTAAGGAGTCTTGACCTTGTCTAAAATTTGTCCTTTCATTAATATCATTTGTGTCAAACCTAGCTTAGTATCCAAGCATATAGGTGAGACATTGTCAATTTGTCCTATCGTCATTTGGTCCTTTGTCCTTTAAGGTCTTGGCTTCACTTCAACTTCCCAAGGATGAGTCTTTAGGTTTTCATTCCAAAAAGTTTGTCCAAACCTGGAAAAACAACAAAAACAAAGATTGCATTACCATTGCTTAAGATTGCATATCATTTCCAAAAATTCTTGAAAAAATAACAAAAAAAAAAATAGGTTGCACTTAGTTGCATAACATTATCAAACCATAGAAACTCAAAGGTCCAAAGCAAGGTCACATTTTCATTGCATTTAGTTGCATCTAGTTGTCATTCCAAAAATTCAAAAAGTCCAAAAACATTAAGTTGCATTGTTATCCTTTTAGGTTGCATTTGTCAATCCCATTAGTTGCATTGCATAGTGACATGTTTGTTGAAATGAGGTCTCAACCTTCTTACGAAGCCATGTCATCACAATTGAGACATCAATCATGTCAATCCAATCTCTACATGTCTCAGAACTTGGATCAAACTTATCATGATGATGTAAATGTCCAAATACAAAAACTAGAGGAGAAACTAGCTCAAGAAAAGGAGGTTTTGGAACAAAAAGTGAAAAACATTGAGAAGAATAGATCATAAATGTCCAAAACATTAAAAAAATTTCAAGGTCCAAACCCAAAATTTGAGCCAATTGATGTAAAAGCTCTTATCGAACGATCAGACATACCAGCTCTCATCTCTCAAATAGAGATGATGAAACAATTTCAAAAAACAAGCACAAATTTCAATCAAGTCCCAAATCAAAATTCATTTGTTCAAATTTCATTCAATCAAATCTCGAGTCAACAACATATCCAATAGACACGACCAATGGTCCAACATATACAACCAACACAACCAATGGTGGAATATCAACAAGTTCAACCAACATATCAATGTCAACAACCACAACCAAACATTCAAAAACAAAGGTTGCAGCCCACACCAAGCCAAGTTTCAAACATGTCGGAACAATTGAACCAAGTCCAATATCAAAACATGACATCAGACCAGAACCAACTCCTTTCCAAACAAGTTCAAATTCTAGATACAACTATGTCAAAACCTCGAAAGAAAGGTGGCCTTATTGCAAGGATCTTAAGGAAACTACCAAGTGAGTTCTTTGAGGAAGATCAAAATAATACACTTATGTCTAGAAATGCCTCACCCCCCCACAAACAAATTGACTCTCCAATGGCATCTATCCCTACACCTTTAGAAGTTTCACAAGAACCCTCCATATTGTCCTCATCAAACAATACACCCAAGGATGAAATTATCCAAGGGCTATCCATAATTGATTGCCAAGACAATCCAATTCATGATGCACATCCTTGTCATGTTTTAGAAATACTAGACCCAATGCAACCATGCACTTTATTGCCATTACCTGTTTTAGAGGACCCCATTCGAAGTCCCTCTTCCTCATGCTCAAGCATTGATTCCTTGCCAGAATCCATCATAAATGTTCAAAGTGCATTTCCTTCATGCCAAAACATTGATCCCTTGTCAGAATCCCCCATGCATATCCAAAGTCCAACCCCATGTCAAGAGGATAATTTAGAGCATGAAGAAACATGTCTTGAAACAAATCAAGATCAAGATCCTGAAACCTTATCATCCCATACAATTGTTGACCATGACCCCATCTTACCAGACACTCACGATGATTCCCCTATTCTTGTCCATCCTATCCAAAGTCCTATTGACACTCCATTCCCTGAGCAAGATCAAGATATCCTAGTCCATCCAATCCCAAACGATCCCCTTCCATGTCATGAAATAAATGTCCTTTCAAATCCCATTGGCATTCCACTTCCTAAGAAAGATCAAGATATCCCTGCCATCCTTTCCGATGATCCCATTAAAAGTCAAGAGTAAAGCACCTTTAAAGAGGATTCCAATGATCTTCCTCCTTGTCAAGATCAAATTATTCCTTTAAATCCTCCACAAGATCCTTTTGTTCCTCCATCTCCTTGTCTTAATGCTCCATATACACTCCAAGATCTCATTTCTTTTGATGATCCCATTATTTCTCCCATTCCATCTCTTGAAGAGCCTATCATTGAACCATGTCCACTACACAATCCTAGCCCCCCTCATGATTCTAACGTGTCAGTGCAAGATGTTCATGAACCCTCGACATGCATAATGGGTTCTTCCACTTTGGTGCAATCCGATCCACTTGAAGATCTCATTATTTCTCTCATATCATATCCACCTCATAATGGACTCGCGTCTTCTTCCCAAAAAAAAGAGTATCCTACAAGTCAATATATTCATAAAGGCAAAGGAGTAGATCTCCATAAGAAAGAATCCCTTCATGTTAAAGAAAATATTAAGGGTCATGACCTTAGTGAAATTCCTCAAGATGTGGGTACCCCTACTAAATCCAACATCCCTTCAAAATCAAAACATACACCTTCCCCATCATACTTTCCATCCATCTTAGGTCCTTATATTTCTTCCTCCTCTATGCAAGGTCAACAAAGGCACACATCCTTGAGTAAATTTCATCAATCCAAAAGAAGTCCATTTCATTCATATCCATCCATGCATTCCTTTCCCCCTCCAAGCAATTTGGATACCAAGTATAAAAGTCATAAGTCTAGAAATCCACATGTATTCAAGGATCAACATGTTCAATATAATCGACATGTCAAAACAAAGAACAATATGATCTATAAAGAAAAAGAAATACCCAAAAGGCCACAAAGGCCCACTGAGAAAAATAAAGCAAAGTCAAAATATATATGGGTTCCTAAATCCCTTGTGCAAGCAATGCACTCCAAGGAACCACAAAAGCATGAAAAATCAAAAACCATATGGATCCCTAAGCAGCTCCTTGAAGCACAAAAGCCTAAAGAAACATCCAACTTGGCATCCAAAGTTTCTATTCCTCCATCCAACCCTCTCAAATTTGTTCCTCCATCACCTTCTTCATCCATTTTGGGCCCTTATGTCCCAAAATCCATAACCTTTCCTTCCTCAAAATCTCAATATCCAAAATACATTTTTCCTCCATCAGATCATCACCCCTCAAGGTGTGTGCCAATGTCAATCTTGCCAACATTTCTATCCACTCAAGCACAGTTCTTCCAATACCCTATCCATTATCCAATGCATATTTTCCATCCTTCGATCCCTTTGATCCCATCCTTTGCATAAATCCTTGCCTTAGTTTCATCTCTTTTTCCATGTCCTTATCCTACCAACGTCTTTGAGCATACTTTTAAAGGTCGTGGTCCTTTTTTTTTCAAGGCTACTATCCAAAAAAAAAAAGATGCTTGAGTCCTTCTTCCATCCCCTATCATGTGTCCATCTTCTATTGAAAAAGTCAAAATACAAAAAAAAAAAGTGAAAAAAAGAAGAAAAAAAAAAAAGTAAAGCAAAAATAATTAGTCCACTGGTGAAAACCTGGCAAATAGGCGCCTTGGGCAAGTACCGTGATGAAAACCTGGCAAACAGGCATCATGCGTAATCTATGAACTTCTTGCATACTGTACTTGGGGATAGGTTTTATCCTATCATATCCTTTTGTCCTTCATTGTTCCATTATCCTATTGAACCCCTGTCATTACCCTTCATATCCTATTTTCCCTCATGCACATATCCCCTTTTCCACATTTGATCTTGACAAGGCTGAGGATATTCATGAGCATCATGCATCTTGTTTGCAGCTTTTAGTCTATCATAGCTTTTGGTCATTTATCCATTTGCTTATTACAACCTTTCATCCATATTCCCTGGTTTATTGCAACTTTCTGCCACTATCTCGTATCCTATCCCGACCTTCAGTCCATGTCCCTTATCCATTCTTGGTCTTGCTTATCCTATCCATATCTTATCACTATCCATACACTCTTTTTCATTCCTTGATCTTGATCTGACATAAGGACACAAAATTTAAACATGGTTTCAAAAACCTCTTGACATGTCCCTCATGCCATGTCACTGCTTTACATTGTCATATCCAGTCTCTTGTCCCATCACGCAATAGCCCTTAAGCATTGCATCCGTATTGTCTCCATGATAAAAGGCCTTTGTCTTCCCTCTATCCACCAACATTTCAGCAAGCCTATTTATTGACCTATCATATTCCTTGCCTTGCTAGACACTGGGGACAAAATCCAAAAAAATCAAATAATGTCCTGAACAAAATCCAAAAAAATCAAATAATGTCCTGAAAAAATCCATAAAAATCAAATAATGTCTTGAAAAAATCCATAAAAAATAAAAAATGTCATGGAAAAATCCCTAAAGTTCATATAATGTCCTGAAAAAATCCCTAAAAATCAAATAATGTCCTGAAATAATCCAAAAATATCAAATAATGTCCTGAAATAATCCAAAAAAATCAAATAATGTCCTGAAAAAAAATCTCTAAAAAGTCAAATAAAGTCCTAAAAAAACAAATTTTTTTTTTTTTTTCAAAACATCGAAATCTAAAAACAATTCCTTTGGCATTTTGCATTTTGTCAATAAAAGGTCCCCTTTGCGCGTAGACAGATCGCTGAGCATACATCCAACGACAATCAATCAAACATTGTGCTTTCATGAAATCACGCATTAACAGATGAACTTTTCAATCAAACCAGACATTCACACTGATCAAAATTGTCATATCAATCAATCAACATCAATATCATTTGTCCTTGTCACTATTATCATGGGTCTTATACAGGGTGTGGTATACTCGAAACCAGATTGTGTCTTGTCTTAGATGGGGTACTGCATTCCCTGAAACCAGATAGCATGATCATTCTTATTTTCCACCTTTGACAATGGCGATCAGACTATTTGTTTGACTTGGTCGAATTTGTGCATCTTATCTTTTTACTGATTTATCTTTGGCTTCAATCATGTTCCTATGTTGCTCGATGATGTCACTGAGTGATTTAGAGTGACCGGGATGGTTCATGGTCCCTTTCCTTTTTTGTTGTGTTTGTTGTTTGTGGAATGTTTGTCACAAACTAGGGCAACTATATCATTGGGTGTCTGTGATAAGTACGTTCATTTTGTGAACGCCGCACATACCTCGACCCTTGATGTATGCACCCTAGGATGCTTCACTCATTCCTTGTGTGCGATGTGTCTGTCTTTTGCAAACTTCTGTGCATTGGTGAAAGCAAGTTTTTCTTCATCTCTAACTGTCCTCTGTCTAATTTCTTCTTACTAACATTTCTTCCGTCAGTTTGGGCAGTCAGTTCAGTCTAGTTCTCCGATCTCCAAAACCATAAGTTGCATCCTGCATTCATTTATTAGTACCTTTGCATTATATCAAGTCCATGCAAAAACATTTTATCCATTTCATATTATAAATGCATCAAAAACACATAAAAATATATTCATACATGTTCCACAATGGTACATAAATAGTGCATAAGCCATCCATACATGGAAAGTACACATAAGCCATAACACATTGCATTCTATCATATAGCTGCATATCATATCATATATCAAAACAATATCAGAGTACAAAATTGGACTGTCTGTCCTAAGCATGGCCCGCAGGCTGAGTATATAATGTCAAACTATATATGTCTCTGTCATAAGGAGCACATGCCTCTGTCACTGGGTGCTCCCTCTGTCCTCCTCATCCCTGCCATGTCTCAAAGATGAAGCCCCTCCTGTCCCTGGTCCTGGCTGTGGTGGTCTCCTAGGTCCACTCACCCCCATGCTGCTCACTGACCTCCGAGAACGTTGCCTGCTCTCTGTCCTCGACTGTGACCGATATGTTGCTGCTCTCTACTTTGGTGGAACTGCACCCTCATATAGTGTCCTCAACTAGCGTATCTCATCTCCGGTCTCTACCAACATTTGTGCCATCTCATGTGCACTGGCATCCCTAATCAACCCAATATACTCGATCACTCTCTGCTCTTCTTGCTGTGCCTGGGCTATCATTGTATCTCGAGCTGCTGTCAGTCTGGCTATCTCTGCTCTGAATTGATCCTACTCTATCCTCAAGATAGCATTCTGTCTCTCTAATGTGGCAATGTAATCATGTTGACTCGCTATGGTGGCCCTACATGTCTACATCTCCTCTATGCTCGTTGTCTCCTACCCTATGGGTATATCCTACAATGCCTCGTGATCTGTCGGATCTGACTCATCTCCCTCCTCATCATCCCCCTCATCCTCATCATCTCTCTCCTCATCCTCATCTCCCTCCTCATCATCTCCCTCCTCATCATCCCCCTCATCCTCATCATCTCCCTCCTCATCATTCTCCTCATCCTCATCATCTTCCTCATCCTCATATCCATCCTCATCATCTCTCTCCTCCTCTCCAGTGAGTGGGAAGTCCTCCTGTCTCCTAGGTACTAGAATATCAGGATTTGTCAATGGCACTGGCCGTCGTCGTGCAAACCATCGCTCATACTCCTTTGTCATCCCGACATCTACAACATCTGATCTCCAACCCTACTATCTCCACTGTAGTTGTGTGAAGTCAGTATATGCTATGTGTGGCTGAATCATCCTCCCTCACTGACTCGTCTCTTTGTGAGATTGGGCAAAGTGTGCAGTCCCTATCGGTACATCTTGTCTCTCTCCAAACTGTCGTCTGACTCTCTCTGGTAGGTACATCTCAATCACTCTCTGGCGGTTCATTGGTCGCCCAATCAGGTATCTCTCCTATCTACAATACGGTAGCTCTTCACTATCATCTGACCATCCAAGGCAATCAAGATATGGCCTCCATGTGAAATCTCTCAATCTGTCTAGCTCATGTCGCCAATACAGTATGTATCCAAATGGACCCTGTCTCAGCGTACCCCCATAATAGTACACATATGGTCGATGTGGTACTACCTGTCTCTCTGCAATCGGTCGACATATGGCTATGTGCTCAAATGCCCATACTTGTAACAGTGTAACCCCACAGCTCAAAGTCTGAACCCTCTGGTATGCTATCTGATGCAATTGAAAATATAGCATGGCAAGCACACATGGTCCCCATGCGTATACAGTCCCCTCTGTCACCATCCGCTCTAGCACTCTTCCCCATCTAGTAGGGAATCCATGTCCTCATCTGTCACCTGCTAATAGGCATGCTATAACCACTGCTATCACCAGATATCACTGATCATACTCTGTTGCCATGGTCTCCCAGCAGATCTCCCTCTCTACGATATCAAGGTCATCTAAATCGCACTCAAATAATCTACACAATGAGTCTCTCCCTGTTGTTGGGTCATATACTATCATCTCCCCATGAATCAGAATGCGGAGGATACACCACACGTCCTCTAGTGTCACTGTTGCCTCTCCAGTCAACAGATGAAATGAGGAAGTCTCTGAATGCCATCGCGCTGCTAATGCGGTGAGCAGTTCTATGTTTGCCCTAATCTCGGGCATGTACATGATGTAGTATAATCCAAGTCCTGCTAGTGTATCTTTGTCAGTACTCTTGAGTTTGTATCGCAACATGAAGCAGTCGGGTCTATTCTCCCGCGTAGTCAATGGATACTGTCGACTCTGCATCACAATTGGGGCATACATTTGTTAGTTTTAGGGTTTTCTCCTAAGGGCTGCATTTCCTTGTTTCATGTACCAATCAGGGTTTTTCTTATCTATTTTGACCTATCCTACCCTTATCCCCCTTTTTGGGAGCATCCGCGCGCTGTTTTCGGTCAAATTCGGGTCCTAAGTTCACAACTGCGCCTGTGTACCCTATCCTGCACCTGTGCAGTATCAAACTGCGCCTGTGTACCTTACACAGGCATAGAACCTGTTTACACAGGCGCATAAGTCTCTTTTTCCTTCCTCTGTGGGCCCCGCAATGTCCCGCAAGCAAGCAAAATTCATGAAATTTGACATATGGGTTTTTGAGCTACATACTGCTGCTCCTGCGTCGTTCAGTCATCTGTAGGTGCGTACACGTTCCTCGAGGTGAGCTGCCATTGGAATGTTCGCCATCTCTATGCAAGGGTCCTTTTCCAGAGCAATAATTCCTCCACTTTGGCTAGTGCAAATGAGCTCTTTTCCTTCTCCTTGTCTCATTTATAGCTCTTTATCAGTCCCTAGATGGACGTGCATCCTCTCCATCTTATGCTAGTCGCAATCTTTTGCACCTTCCACTGCTTGTCATTTGTGTATCCGACCTCCGATCTTTCATCCGTTCGATCCTATCATTTTCTATCATTCTTATCGATCAATTGGCCTCTTTTCTAGATTTTTCCTGCCAATTCCTCGAGGGGGCATGCATATGTCATTGTTATTGTCTGGGGCATTTTTATTATTTTTCTTTGAAACAACGCTTAAAATCACATTGTCTCAAAGAGCGACAAAATGTAGACATCTAAAAATGGTCAACGCTTGCGGAGTCATACTTTAACATTCGCGCATTGCTTCATTTTAGGGTTCTTGTGTCGTATTAGCATTTCTTCTATGTTGCCACTTGGTCTTTATCATTTGTGAGCATCGAGTCCTTCTTCTGCATTCCTCATTTTTATCTCTTTCGAATTAGGTCTTGTCGATAACAATCTTCAGTCATGATTTTGGTCGATCTTATTCTGTCGCATCAATGTGCGTGCTCATTTATCATCATTTTGGACATCGTCAATCCTAATCGATGATAGAATTAGGGTTTTGTCCTCTTGTAAATCTTGTCATTTTGTGATCAATTCGTCATTAATCCTCATCCTTGTCAATCTTGTCATTTTGCAACTGATTCATCATCGGTCCTTGTCCTTGTCAATCTCGTCATTTTGCGATCGATTTGTCATCGATCCTCGTCCTTGTCAATCTTGTCATTTTGCGATCGATTTGTCATCGATACTTGTCGTTGTCAATCTTCTCATTTTGTGATTGATTCGTCATCGATCCTTGTCCTGACCAATCTTGTCATTTTGCGATCGATTCATCATCGATCGTTGTCCTTTTCAATCATGTCAATTTGGATCAATTAGTCATTGTTCCTCGTCAATTGGCACCTATCAATTTGATCTCCTTGTCAATCTTGGTCAACTTGTCATTGATTTTTGTCAACCAATCTCAATCATTTATTAGCATTGGTCCTTTGTTAATCAGAATCATGATCGAATCGACATTAATTTCCTGGTGTCTTGACCTAATTCCTTGTCCTCTTATTTCTAGGGTTTTATGATTTGTTCATTTAATCCTTTTCTTCTTCTTGGTGGGTTAAATAAATCTATTTATTTATTTATTCCTAAGTCTTTTTCATGAATTAATTAATGGATGAAAACCTATTAATTAATTCATCTAATTTCTATTTCATCTTTTTCCTTAATTTTCCAATTTACTAATTTCTCCTAATTCCTAATTTTCTATTTCTCTTATTTTCTTCAATTTTTCTAATATTTCCCCTAATTTCATGGGAATGGCATTTCAATTTTGTCATAATTTGTCATAATTTGTCAATCAATCAACCTTGCATGTCAATTTTGTCATAATTTGTCAATCAATCAATCTTGCATAGAAAATGTCAATTTTGTCATAATTTGTCATATTTGTCATCCTTGATTTGAAATTTCCTTTCAAATCTCTTCATGCTAATCTTGTCATCTCTCCAATTTGTCTATAAATTGGATGATTTTCTTCAGTCATCGATCAATCACGCTTCTAGTATCCTTACATTGTCATTTCATCTTGTCAATCTTGCTTTCATACTATGCTTTTGCACTTGTAGGTGAGATCCACAAACAAAGTAATTTGAAGGATAAAGAAGGACAATGGAGAATTATGGAGGAGATATTCGCGTTTGTAATGGTTTGCATTTGGTTTGATTATATTGTCTTCATATCTCTATGGAATGTTTTTAGGATTTCTTATCATTGCAATTTAGCTTTTGTGGTTGAGCTAGTTTAATATCTATTGCTTTGATGTTATTCCAAATTCCTAGCTACAACATGTATATATATATATATACATGTATATATATATATATACATGTATATATATGTATACATATATACATGTATACATGTATATATGTACACACACACACACACACACACACACACACACACACACACACACACACACACACACACACACACACACACACACACACACACACACACACACACACACACACAAGATTTGCATTATTATTTAGGCATGTTTAATATTAAGAAGAAATAAGTAAATTCACATCATATAGTTCTACATTAAATTATAATAATAATTGTATATTAAGTCATTTTTTGTTTCTTTGTTGATGTGACATCGTATGATTTCTTATTTTTAGATTTAAAAATATATTTGATTCAATTATAAATGCTCACAACTTTAAATTATAACTATTTATACTTATATTAGACTTTAAATCAATGTGATAGGATCACATTGAAATCTCCATAACTAAACATTTCTCAGATGACAAAGATCAAGGAAAGAAAAGATTTGAGTCTAAATTCATAGTTTATTGTTAGTCTTGGTCAAGTAATAAACATTAAGCAAAATCTATGAGAGATCCAAATAAAGACTCTATATAGAAACCATCATGAATGAGCCTAGCTTTGACCTAACTAGATTTCCATAGCAATCTGAGAACCCCAACATCATCCACTTATTCGATAAACAAACCATCCCAACCTTTGCAATGATTGAGAAAACACTTTGCCTCCATCTTGCTAAGTTCCTAAAATATTACCAGATGGATTAGTAGAGTTTCAAAGGGGGTTTTGGTTGTGTGCCCTTTTTGTAGGGGCATTTAAGCCCCTAATGTTCCAAGCAACTATCTTCAATGATCTTTAATGGAGGGGTTTCTTCCCTTACACTGCAATAAGTTTTTTTTATGCAAGATCCTAGTCATAGTACTTTTTTCTCTTATTTGCTGGTTTGTTTTCCGAACTTATTTTTTCCTAGAGGTAATATTTGCCTTTAATTTTTTGATTTAGATTGACTAATACACTCAAAGTTCACGATCCCTAATCCATCCACCAATTCATTGTCTGTCTCATGAACATCCAATTTTGGTTTCTCCAATATTTCATCTTTATTTGGGTGTGCCTCAAAAGGCACAACAGCTAGGTCAGAACCCATAGTCAGGCAAATGAAACTGAAAGCATCTCATTTTGAATAGGAGCATTGACTTTCGTATTAAGTGAAGTTAAATTAATTGGTGTGGTTATGGTTCATGCATTGAGATATAACTTTTTGACCCATGTTGCTTTTGGTTTGTGCTTTGGCATAATAGGGCAGTCACATAATGAATTATTCCGACTCGCACGACCTCATACAAAAGGATTTTTCATCTATTTCATCCTATTCATACAAATCACCATCTTTAGTGCTTATTATTAATTCTTGGGAGATTTTGCAGATTGAGATGATGCAAATCTATGCATTAGTATAGAAACACAAAGATCCCAAAATTAATTTTAAATTGAGATAATGCATCAGGGGCTAAAATTCTAGAAAAACCAATACAAAATCTTTTTCTAGAATGGTAGTTGTCAGCCAGTGATAGGAGAGAGTTTTAAGTAAATTCCTTTAGGTTGCGTGTTCGATCCACACCATCAATGCAAACATATCTAGAAATTATATGAGCCAATAAAAACAAAAATGAATTGGAAGTGAGATGGATGCAATCTTATCATTAAAAGAAAGAATAACATGTACAAAATTGGGGCCGACTGGATTGGAATATGGTAATTGGTATGCCCAGACATTCTCCTTCTAGTAGGTATTAAAAATAATAGTTTAGAGGGGACATGATTCATTTAAAAAAGAAACATTTATGAAGGAGACCAACAACTGAGATACATCACACGTCTTAACGACTCTTCACTGTTTAATTGCTGCTTCTTCTTCTCTGTAAAGTTCTTTCCATCGGAGTGGTGAAGGGATAAAATAGAGGAAGCAACAACAACACCAAATGAAAACTCATCCATCATATAATTTAGATGTTCGAAGTGAATGCCCTGATTTCTAAATATATTTATGGAAGCAACACTCACAGCTACCAA
The DNA here is from genome assembly GCF_030272615.1 of Cryptomeria japonica. NCBI lineage: Eukaryota > Viridiplantae > Streptophyta > Pinopsida > Cupressales > Cupressaceae > Cryptomeria > Cryptomeria japonica. The sequence goes on from NC_081409.1 coordinate 377,854,772, forward strand.
TACCTTTGAAATACTCATTTTTTCAGGGGTGACAAGTTAGGAGAGAATGTGCAATCTTAATGGAGAAAGAAGAACAAGGGAGGAATATAAAGATAATTGAACATTCCAGGTGGGTATTAAGCCAAGAGGCATGCCATACCAGTGGCGAAGATTGTTATGGGTGAAGTGAATGAGATGGGTATGTCCCAAGTGGATCCTTGCGCACCACTTGCCATTGTAACAACCGTGGTATCCATCTCCCCTTGAGAACTAGATGTTGACAGAAAACTGCCCCATTTCCTTCATTAGAATATATTATATCAACAATATAATTAAGCTGATAGGCTTCAGTGTGGGCATTTATGCTCGATAAATTGTCAGCCTCGCTGTCATTTTTTTCCGGCGTAGTTTCTTGGGGAATACATGGACATTTTCTATGTTTTTCCGGTCATTCCATTTTTCGTTGCAATGAAACATTGTATTAAATTTTAGCGAGTTGTAAGTAGTACATTTTCTGTGTATTTGTTAGGGAAGTTAATTTGACATTGATCTCGACTTTCCTTAAACATTGATGGCTCATGCCTTGAACATTGATGGCTCTACAAAGAGGGTGTTGAAAGGGTTTTTGCAATCTGCACTTGGGTTTCATTGGTTTCTCTTCTATGTGGAGTTGGGTTTTCAAGTGTTAGGTATATTGGAATTGTGTTCTGTGTTATCAAAGGATATCTCCAGCCGGGGTTTTATCTTTTGTAGGTAAGATGTCTTTTTGGTGCACAATCTCTTATGATTTTGTGTGTGACATGTTTATTTGTAACTAATCTCTTCTAATTTTGTGTGTGACATGTTTATTTGTAACTAGGGCTTCAGGGTGATTTCTCCCTTATCATAGTTGCCGACTATTTTCCTTTGTAGCTGGATACTTTCGATGTTGGTTAAATCAAAAGGGTCATGAGTTAGGTGTACAAGTAAGCCATGGTTTTGCCAAAAACTTTTACTTTGAGTGCAATATGTTGTGGGTTTTCACTATTCCTTGATTGGGCAGATAAGGGTTTTAAGACAAAACGACTGTCTCGTTTTTAGGAATCTTCATTGGTTCAGGGTTTTATTTTGGGAAAAAAATTTCCATTTCTATTTTGAAGATGATAATTATTAAAAGGGTTTTAGCAAAAAAATGGGCTGTTTGGAGAGATTAATTGAGTTGGGTTTTGTAGTTTGTTGGGCTCTTTAGAGAAATTTATTGAGTTGGGTTTTGTAGTTTGAAGAAATATATTGAGTTTGGTTTTGTATGCCATCATCAGTTTAAGGTTCTATTTCAAAAGCTAAGTTTATTGAATTGCATTTGAAATAGATTTAAACATGAAAACTGCAACTTGTATATCTCACTGGTTAGGTGCTATGGTTACACTTCCTCTATATCTATTTTCGTCCCAGTCACTAAGCCTCTGTTGAAACTTATTTGCGCAAAATGGTGTTTAACGTTTATATGGGTTTTCGCGGTTTAGAATTTTACTTTCTTGTGAAGAAGGGAGATTAAACCCATTTTCAGTTCATTCTGCTGTTGAACTCTTATGTCATACTTCTTTAGTTTCTACCTGGTTTTTTCATGGCCACCAAAATACTTATCCTTGCACAAAGCAGGTTTGCAAAATTTTCTCATTGTCGAATTATTATAGATATGAAATTGAAAGTGCTCTTATTGTGAATAAATAGTTGATAAATATGCAGGGCTTAAACCCTAGTACAACCCTCTCAACGAAACTCTTTGCTCATGTTTCTTATTTTAGAACTCGATGAAAATATGTCTATGTTGGAAGTGGATTGACTCTGAGATGGGGGGGGGGTGAATCAAAGTCAATAACAAATTTAACTCACCTTACTTAATTTTCAAACTTTTCCAAAACTTGACAAAATCTTTTACCAAAATAGAACATGTGATACACTAGCTCTTATTTAAGCATGTGTTTTTGATTATTCAATATAAATAGATTGAGTAATCATTTTATGCTTAAATTTTAACTTGACATTGCACAATGAACTGTTTTAAACAATGTATAAATTGCATACTTGACCTTTTTGAAAACAATGAGAATTTGTAGATTTAGACATAGTGAATGAAGTAAGCTTTGCATAACATCAACACAAGATAGTCAAATGTATCAGAGCATATCAACTAATGAAACACGTAGAAACAAATTGACACATAACACTAGGATTTCATGAGTGGAAAACCCTCCTTGGGTGGAAAAACCACTCGGCAAAAGTTCCTTTTTATTATTCAAGAGCAACCACTCTGTACAATGAGTTTCAAAGCACCAACTTCAGGAGCACCAACCCCTTTTCTCCTTATACAACATAACTGTAAGTAAATTTATATAACCTTATAATTACATAATCAGAATGCAAGTACAAGTTTACATAAAATTACTAAATTTAAGATATTTGATGAATCCTTTTTCAATCTCTATCATACAACTAGAGAGTTCAATCTCAATCTCAATCTCAATCAAAGAGAGTAATCTTAATCTCTATAATACAAAAACTATCTCAATCTCTGTAATACAATCAGAGAGAGTAATATCAAATGTATTTCAGTTAAAATCCTTTTTAAATCTTTGAAAAATGTATGCTCTATTTTTTTTGTCAAAAATTCTGTAACCATCTTTTGTCATAAAAAGATGTCCTTAAATACCCAGTATTGTTTGAAACAAAGTCTTCAACTGTGACCCTCAAATAGAGTCACCAAACCCTAACTAGGGTTTTTTTTTCAAGTTGAAAAAAACCTCTTTCTGGAAAACATAATATACCAAATTTTACAATAATCTTTTACTGCTTTTGTTTTCCAATCTTTTTCCTTTTATTCGGAAATTTAAAAAGAAAAAAATGAATTCAAAATCCAAAAAACTTCTATTCCCTATTTTCCTTTTTCAAACAAACTGAATAATATTTCCATTTTGCAAAATAAACAAAAATCGTTTGCAGAAAACGAAACCCTTTCTCTTTCTTTTTCAAAAAAATAAAATCTTCATCATTTTTTTTAATTTGTAAAAAACATACAAGAAAAAAAATCTTTAACTTATTTGCTGTTGAAAGAGAGAGAATGAGAACGTTACCTGTTGAAAGTAACTCAACCAAACCAAAATACCTATGCCAGAAGTTTACCCAAAATCCCACAAAATCTGCAAGTGTTTCTATAAAAAAATGGCACCAAACGAATCTCCACAATCGTATGCCCAATATACCTAGCAACCAAATCAGAACTCAAGCCAACATAATCACTATGACTGCTTGAAAAGAAAAACATCATGACGACGGCCTTAGGGTTTCATAAACCAGCAAATGATACTTTTCTTTTGCTCAAGAAAAAAAATATTATAACCCGATTCCCAAATTAGAGTAGATAATCATCTCAAGTCTGCAAGGTCAATACATAACTTGGAGCAAATGATTGCCACATAATTTGCCCAGTTAACACACTGCAAATCACATCATTTTCTGTTTAAAAAACATAATCATTTACATCATCTAAAGGAATAATGACTGTTGGGTCACATGTCATGTCACAAAAAATAGTAACTGTCGACTAGTGCTTGGTTAGCACTTAAAAATAATAACCTTCATAAAGCGGACAAGTACTTTGCAATGTGCTTTTTAAATTTTTAAAATAACATTGAAACCTGATAGCTTATCAAAGCTATATAATTATAAACCAATTCTGATAGCATAACAAAATGCTATGAGTGAATAATATTCACTTAACACTATAAAGTGCTATATAAATCAAGTGATCACCATGCATTTTAAGGTGTAAGCCAGTATATATGAACCATATAAGTGACTAACCATGATCACCATATAACTTGAATGGGACGTTCTGAATAACACATAAACTCTATCATAAGCCCCTTGATTATGAAACCATATAATCAATGTCATGTAAACAAACCAATCATGTTTCCGTAGGAATCAACTGTAAATCATGTCCAAAATGAGTCATCACTGTAATGACAAACTTTAGATGAAACACATGTATACCTGTCAATGTCATTGTTATGTTCAAATCCCCTTTTTGTCATCAAGGACAACTAGAACGGGGCAACAATCTATTCTTCTGGCACAAAAAAATCCACAAAAAAAAACTTGTTTTCAAGCATCAACTTAAGTTTTTCACATTCTATATTCATCATCCATAGTTATATTTTTGAGTGTACAATTGTAAGGATTTAATGCACATAAATTTTATCACCCCATCTAAGCTTGTTCAATATGTAGAAAACCATGTTTGAAATTACATATACTTAGACATATATATACATATTGTTGTATATATATATATGTGTGTGTGTGTGTGTGTGTAGATATGCACATATACATATACTTACATACACATATATACATATTGTCGTAAATAAATATGTATATGAGTATATATGTATGTATGTATGTATATATATATACATGTTGCTGTATATATATGTATATGAGTATATATATATATATGCATACATTTATATACAAGTGTAGATGACAAAAACCCTTTCAACACCCTCTTTGCAGAGCCATCAATGTTCAAGGCATGATCCATAAATGTTTAAGGCAAGTCGAGATCAATGTCAAATTAACTTCCTTGACAAATACACAAAGAATGTGCTACTTACAACTTGCCAAAAATTGATACAATGTTTCATTGCAACGAAAAATGGAATACCCGAAAAAAGTGTCCTCTCCATAAAAAAACAAAAACCTAGAAAACGTCCACGTCTTCCCCGGGAAACTACGCCGAGAAAAAAATGTAAGCGAGGCTAACAATTTTTTGGGCATAAATGCCCGCATGTACACACACACATACATACATACATACATACATATATATACATACATACATACATACATACATATATATACATACATATATATACATACATACATACATACATACATACATACATATATATATACATATATATGTGTGTGTGTATATGTAGATGTGTATATAAATATGTATATATACATATATAATATATATCATACATACATATATATACATACATACATACATACATACATACATACATATACATATATATGTGTGTGTGTATATATAGATATGTATATAAATATGTATATATACATATAATATATATACATATATATATATTTATGTATATGTGTATATATGTATATATATGTGTATATATGATAACTATATGTATATATATGATAACTATATGTATATACATACACACATATGTGTGTATATATGTATATATATGTATATATGTACATATATATATACACACACACATATATGTATATATATACATATATGCACATATATGTATATATATACATATATGCACATATATGTATATATATACATATATGCACATATATGTATATATATACATATATGCACATATATGTATATATATACATATATGCACATATATGTATATATATACATATATGTATAATGTATATATACATATATGTATATACATACATACATATATACATATGTATACATATATGTATACATATGTATACATATATGTATATATATGTATATATATGTATGTATGTATATATATATGTATATGTATCTATGTATATATATGTATATGTATCTATGTATCTATGTATATATATGTATATATGTATGTATATATATTCATGTTACTATATATATGTATATGAGTATATATGTGTATATGTATATATACATATATGCACAGATACATATGCATACATTAATATATAATTTACTGTTCACAGTATAGTACTCTGAAATTCAACGAGGGGTTCAAGAATCTTTGAGGTATTGAGAATGAAACACTGTCAAAGGACCAATATGTGATAACTATTTGTCTTGATAGACAATTAGGAAATTATTTGATTGTTTTAAGGTTCTAATGCTTTCTTTTCAACCCTTTCAGATTTTGCAACAGTTGTTTGATGTTGCTAAAAAATAATAATCTTTGAATGAATGTAGAGAGTGAATTCAACATACAAGTCGAGCTACTTTAGTGCAGCACCCTAAATACACTTTAGCAGAGACACCACATTTTATTTTATCTTTTCTGTGTTACCTCATTTTCCCAACCTTTTCCTTTTTCCTCTAGAGTTAGAAATATTTCTGTCAGTTTTTAACTTATCTAAGCAATGTTTTGTTATTCTGCTTGATAGTATTTGATAAAGAAAAGTATGCAACAACTACAAGGGTAGTGTGTCAAGCAATATAGACTTATTTTCTTTGTGTTGTTCATATCATCCAAGTATACTCATATGTATGAGCTTTCACTGCAAACAACAAAAAATTGAAAACAATCTTGATTGTGATATCTTTAATATTACCCTTTAAAACTTCTAATTAAATGAAATTAAATGACTTTGGTTATTCCTTCGCTTGTTGAGTATATACAATCATAATACAATAATTTTATGTGTCTAACAAAAAGTGCAGAAAATATTTAGAAAAATAATGTAGTTGTGGTAGCAATAATCAAAATAGGGGTCTCTATTTTCTTCAATTTTGTGAATGTAATGAAAGAGCTGTAGATCTATCTTTGCCATTTATCTATGATATTTCTCCTCTTTGTCCTTATTCTATTTTGCTTTGCATTTATGGTTCTACATTTATAGCTCTTGTTGATACTATGTAACCTTGAGAAACTCTAACAATAATTTGCAATATATCATATGAGTTTTCTCTGGTTGATTTTAGGTTACATAATATCTATTATGCATTCAACTATATTTTTTTTCAATCATTTGATCATTACACATTCAATGATCTATCATCACAAAGAAAGATATTGAATGTGGATTAGAAAACAAGCATAATTGAATCTAGAAGCAACCTTACCTAATATCCTTGGAGCATATAAATCCTAACAAAATAAATGGTGCATTAAACATACATAGTGTATCTAATTGAATACTTATTTTCATATTCTGCATTGGTGAATAAGCAAAGCTACAAGTTACAACAAAATAATAAAAATTCTAATTCAAGAAAATGAATTTGATGGATTTTCTCTTTGAAAATTATCTTTTATAAAAAAATATTTAAAGGTGTATATATTGACAAGAGACAAATCCATCACTAAACTAGAAACGTCTTAGTATTTTATGAACCTTGAAATTGTTAAATAAATTAAATATTGTAAAGATAAGTGTTAAAAGAATAAATAAATGTATAAAATCCAAATATAACAATGAACAAATATAATAAATGACGCGTGTCAGAAGAAATGGTTTAAAATATAATTGTATTGGTTGCATAGATGTATATACCACCACTAATATTAAAAATGTCAATGATAGTGAAGGGAAAGTGCCAGTTGTTGGTGATATTAAAGGTTGCACCAAACTCATTCACACAGGTAAAAGTAAGTGTGGCTATCATTTGAGATCTGATTGTGTTTAACCTTAATTTTTAGAGTTGAACCTCCTTCACTTGATTGTTCATTTGAATCCTTCTTTTAGTGTTTAAAGTTGCTAGGATAGGCATTCATGGTTTACTGTGAGGATTCCTAAATCTAGGCACGTACCTTTGATATTGCTGAGCAAATTCAACATATAAGTTAGGCTACTTTAGTACACCAGCCTGAATACACTCCAGAAATAACATTGCATTTTATTTAATCTTTTCTGTGTTACCTCATTTTCCTACCTCTTTCCTTCTTTTCTCTGGAGTTGGAAATATTTTTGTCAGTTTTTAACTCATCTAAGTGATGCTCTGTTATTCTACTTGATAGTTTAGCTAACTGCTGCACTGAAGTAGCTTGACTTGTATGTTGAATCCACTCTGTAATATTAAATATATGTGCCTAGATTCAGGAATCCTCATAATAAATTGTGAATGCGTATTCTAGCATCTTTAAACACTAAATGAAGGATTCAAATGAGCATTCAAGTGAAGGAGGTTCAATCCTAAAAAATAAGGTTAGACATCATATGCAAGATTTAGTGTGATCAAAATATGAAAATTAAGATCAAAAGGCTAACATACCAATGAAACTTTTGAGTACAAAGATTAACTAAGTGTAAACTAATATAAACAAGTTAACTTCCCAAGATGTGTCTCATTGTTCTCTATCTCATAGAATCCCTCAAGTCAATGGTTACTCTCAGATCATTGAGAAAATGACTTAGGAATGACAACCCTCAGATTGAGTGATAAAAATGATCTATATGCAAGAATGCATCTAAAATCTATATGATATGTTGATGATAATTAAGATGTGATACTAAGCTATGATGAAGATGAAGCTATGATGAGGATATTAACAAACTTATGCTAACATGATATACTTAACATGGATATGCTATATGAATGAGATGAAATGCTTCTAAATGTTTAAAATGCTATTCTAACAAAGAGATGCAAGATGCTTTGATGAAATTAGACTATAGTGTAGATGCATAAAAACTTGGATATGGCTTATGAAGAAAGTGAGTCCTATTTATAGAGAAAATAGGGAAATGGATGGTTAAGGTTCAATAATCTTAACAAGGGCTAGGATTGAAAGTTACTCAATCCATGTTTACAATTTTTACCAAGGAAATGGTGACAATTATCAACAAGAGGTGGCTTGAGAGGAGATGTAAGAGGCATTAAATGCCAGAGAAGATATGAGGGTCACCCTAGGAGAGTGTGGTTAGGGTTAATTAGGATTAACCAGTGGATAAAGCTTTTATCCAAAGGGTAAACTATTATGCAAGGCTTAATAAGATAACTAGGGTCAAAGTAATGAGTGCTTGATGAGACCCCTGGGTTAAATGAGGGTTAAGTTAGAGAGAAAGCCTCTAACCATTAGTTGAGGTTGATTAACCATTAATGGTTAGGAAGACTTTGAAGGTTAACTTGTTGAGGACATAAAGCCTTCAATGCATTTCAAAGACTTTGAGGCATTTTTGAGAAGTGACTTCTCTTAAGGAATGTGCAAATGTTTAAGAGATGAATTAGGCTAATTAGGAAGGTTAGAAGAATGTAGAAGGCTCTAGAAGAGGATTAATCATGCAAGTGGATTTGTTAGGAGAATGCAAGTGGGAGATAATTTTGGATTTTAATTTTGAAATAAAGTGATTTATTCCAAAAAGTGGACGACAATTTGCCTAATTTAAATAAAATTTTGATTTATTTAAATTGGAAGAGGATTTTTAATCAAATGTGAATTTAATTAAAAGGGGAAGGGGATTTAATTAAATAAAGTGATTAATTTAATTAAAAGCTAGAAATTGGCTAATATGAATTTAATTTTTTTTTGGATAGGTAATTGGCCAAAGCTTGACCGGAGCTATGAACCAGTGGAGACACAATAGGGGGCCCCATCCCCATTACAAATCAATGAATTATTATTATTATTATTATGTTTGATTAGATTGACCCCAAGACCTTCCCCATCCCATGGAAGGCCAAGAGTCACAACTTAGAATTCCAATTTAGATGTCCCTATTGGGAATTGAACTTGGGTCTCCACAATGAGAACCCAGTGTTTTAACTAGTTAAGCTCAACCCCTTGGACACTATATGAATTTAATTAAATAAATTGAATAGTTTATTTAATCAAATAGATGAAAGTGGGGAAATTAATTAAATATAATTTAATTAATAGAGGAATGTGGTTTTAATGAATTAAATAAATATTAAATATTTATTTAACTAGATGGTCAGATTTATACGTTTGCATTTTGCCCCTCTTTGAAGTGACGTGTGTGCACATGTTGATTCAAAGAAAAATTGCTTGATATGTTACAAATTTTTTATCGATATGGTGTTGCTTGTCAAAATGTTTGATATAATGCCCCAGATGCGGATTTGATGAATGATATTGCGATGATTCCCCCTCGGGAGATGAATCAAGAATTTTTTATTTTTGACGAAAAATTTAATTTTTTTTTGAATTTTATGATTTTATGATGTTGTCGAATTGGTTAAAGATTCATCGATCGATGCATCTCCGGAAAAAAATGATGTTGGTTAGGTTAATAAATGTGAAAAAGTGGAAAAATATATGCCCACTTATTAACCCTCCCTTTTACCCTCCTAAAAAGGTAAAAAGTGAAAAAGAAAATTCATTTTACACTTATCTTCTTGTGATTTGTGCATTTGAAGCTCTGACGAGATGATGTTGATTCCCTACCATTCTCACTGTTTTGAGCGCATCAGGCAATACTAGAGACCCGCTGCGTATGGGCCACCAGTAAGTTGCAAAAGTCCCTGTCTTTTTGTATGATTTTATGGATTTTTGTCACATTTTAAAATTTTTAGGGTCGTATTTTCATGTTTTAGCATGTAGGACTAGAGATTTAGCGCATACGCAATGCGAAATAGCACTTGAAAAACCTAGGGTTAGGTTTTAGCGCATGCAAAGGATAGGTTAGCGCTTAGACTAGATTTAGCGCATACACATGTAGTGTCATAAAATTGCAACCCTAGCAATTTTTGACCGCATTAGGGTCCTCACGAATGTGAGATCGAATCCCCTAACCTAATTGGAGACTGGAGACTTCTCAACCCTCAAAATATGCTTCTCCCTTGGCCTCCACACCACCCTATCTGCACTCTGCTCAAGAGAAAGGGGCAAGACAGGGGCGTGGCACCCCTGTGCCCCCTAGGATAGGGGCATGGTTCTCTTGTCCTCCCATGAAAGGGGCATGGTGCCCCGATCCCTACCCTATTTTGGGGCAGTACCCTTTCCTAAGCATGCGTTATAGGTTGTGTAGTGAGCGGGAAAACTTCCCCGATGTTGGCCTGTGACAAAAATCAGTTTCATTAACCCTAATTGACATGTAATTAAGTTGTATTTTCACTCTCATTTTGAAAAAAAGTTTGGATAAGTCGGATGAGTGGGAAGTTTACATGAGATCAAGCATTTAAGAGCATTCAAGCATTCCTTTCCAACATTGAGTATTCTCAAGTCTCCCTTCAAGGCTAGGTGTTGCATTCAAGTCAAGGATTCAACCATTGAAGAGGAGATTGATTCCAACATTCAATTCCACACAAGCATTTCTATCAACATTTCTATCACAACCTCCCTTGAGGTGATTTATATTTCAATCTTTCATTTACATCTACTTGCAAGTACTTTCTTTCATTACTTGGTTAATTCCAAAATTGGGGTTTGACTTGAAGGCAAACCCCCAATCCTAACCCATTTTCCTCTCTTTTCTATGTGTAGGTTGCAAGTGCATAGCTGTACTTTCAGATTCGGGCTCCATTTGCAGAGGCGAAAAAACCCTTTTCGTTTCACGGATTTTTTGGAGGGCTGTGTGCATTTCCACCATGGTCTGGTCAACTTTTCCTCAAATTCATAGGGCAACTTTGTCTTGACATATTATTACTAGATCTAGGTGCACAAATTCATCCCATACTCCGATCTCAAGTTATAATCAGTTCTTTGTCACTTTTGCACTACATAATTTAATAAATTCCATTCCATTTCAAATAGGAAGAGGGGATTAACTTATCATTCCCATTTCACTCAGAATTCTATCTTCTTCTTTAGAGGTTGAATCTAGTGAATTTTCCTCTCCTCTTCCAATGTAATAGGTGAAAAATATTTGAAGGAAAGTTTGTAGTGAATCTCTCATCCCTCCTTGGAGGGAAAGGGTAGTTTTCCTCTTGATCTCTCATTCGCACATTTTTCACCCACTAATACATTTTGGTGACATTACATTTTGGTGAACCCAACGTCTTGCATGCTTTCCTTTGAGCAAAATTGTATATTTTTCATTTGCAAGTTTCAAATTTATGCAAACTTAGTGGTTAAATCATTAAAAACCCTAGTTTTAAAATTAAAATTGAACTTCTGATTGGTAAAAATTGCTTGTGGTTATCTTAGATTTGAAAATTGTTGTGTTTTTCAAATTTAATTTCCTCATTGTCTTGTTCAATTTACAAATCAAATTTACAAAGTGGTTACTTGTTAAAACCCTAATTTTCAAAAATCATCTAGAACTTATGCAAAAATTGGATTTCCATTTAATTTTCAGATTTCTGATTGTTCTCAGACTTGTTTTCATTCCTGCAATTCAAATTTTCAATTTCCCTCTTTTTTCCCAAAATTCAAATTTTAAAATTAAGTGGTTAGGTCATAAAACGCTAATTTTCAAATTTAATTGGATTTTCTGCAAATTTTAGTCAATTTCATTCAAATTTAGATTTCTAAACATTTTCCAAGGTGTCCCTATCCATTAGGTTTGACCTTTTTCAAATTTGCAATTCAATTCCTCTTTTTCTTCAAAACCCTAACAGGGTCCTATTTTTACATTTGAACCTTAATTTCAGCCATTTAGAAATTGTAAAATTCATCAATTTTTGGGGGTTAGCTTTGAAATCATCATAATATTCATCCCATAAAATTTTGAAAAAAGTTGGTCGGACCATGTGCATTCCCACCACGGTCCTCAACTTTTTCCCCGAAATTTTAGGAGACTGTTATGACTGTATTTAATAGCCTAAATCTAGAAGATTGGCTGATTTTGTCAATTTTTTATTCCTCTAGAATTGAAAATACCTCCAAAATTCAACATTTCAAATTTCAAGAAATTTTTTAAAATTAAGAGGTTAATTATAGTTTGCCTTGATTTTAAAATTAAGTGGTATTCCCTTGGCCCTAATTTTAAACTTCCAATTTCTTTTTATTTTTGGAAATTGTGTCATCCTCTTCTTCCAACAAAGTTCAAATTGTTTAATCAGTATTTTCTTAAATTTTGCATTAATCAGTTTTGTAAGCTTTGTTCCAAAATTCAAAATTCAAAAGTTCCCTCTAGTGCATGAGTTTCACCACTATTAGTCCTACCTATACTATCCCTATTAGATGAAGCATTAGAATTAAGGCCTCCAAAGGTTTAATTACTGAGGAGATGGAGCCTAATTTTGGTGACTTCTTTAATGAGGATCATGCTAATTCTTACCATCTTAATCATGTGCATATTCACCCCATTGATGAATGCCATGATGAAGAAGAAGCTTTAACTAGAGTCTCTATAGATGAACTTTCCACATTGAACAATCAATTTGATAACTTTCAACAATGGATGTCCCAAGAATACCCTAATAATGAAGCTCTTCCATTAATTGAAGGCCTTAAGCGCATGATTCAAAGTGATAAGAATGGAATTGGTATATTGCGTGACATTGCACATATTGTTGATTCTAATGTCATGCCTATCAAGAGTTGTGCCTAAACCCTAGGTTATTCACAACCTTCAACACAAGTCAATCCTTCAATTCTTTTGACTACTCTTATGACTAGTATTCCTACTTTTACCTCCAACATCATGGCTACATCAACTCAAAATGTCATTCCTACAACCATTGGTCATGGGGGCAATCCATCTTCTTCATTTAATCATAAGATGCACAAAACATGTGATGGTTTTACTCCTATTCATGTTCTTTCTCCTCTTTCTCTAAACTTTGATGAAGAAATGAGTGCAAATGTTATTCATGATGGATATACAACTCCTAGAGCTTCTGATAGTGAGTATGAATATGTTGATGTGGACAAGCATTTATCAATTGAATTTTCACAAACCCTAATCCTAGCTCCTAGAATCAAACAAAGTGACTTAAAACATGAGCATAGTCCTTGTTTGGATCTTGTGATAGCTCCATTTGCTGTGCTCAATGTCACTCCTTTGGCATGTTGCTCTCCTTCCTGAAATAGTGATCAGCAAGATTGGGAGGAAGATGTCATGCTAGATTAGCAATATTAGCACTGTAGATCTTCTCTCTCTCTCTCTCTCCCTCTTTTATTTCTTTTTTGTGACCATTCTTGTATATGTATCCCCGTTCTTCTATTGTTCCCTTAATGTCTACTTGGGGACGATGCAAAGCATTAAGATCTTTTCTTGGTCTCTTCCATGTTGTCTCAAAAGACATCCTCTCTTCCCTTTCTTCTAAGGTAGTGTCCTTCTTTGGGGAATGACAATTATTATATGCAAATACATATATGATATACATGAGTTATCATACAACATATTGACCCTGAGGAAAGTGAAACTACCTCATGTTTTTTGTTCATTATCCTTGGGTTTATTCCTCGATTGGGGGCTAAATCCTTGCGATAACGTGCTCCCTCTCTTCTCTCTCTTTTGGGTGTATCCTACCTTAAAGCAATCACTTTCGATAAGGCATGCGCGATCGCTTTAACATGGGACACTCCGCTCATATTTTCTTTCTTAATACTTAGAATTACTTAGTGAACTTTGTTTCATTTTCTAATCTTTGGTATCCTTGCTTTCATGACTCATAGTGAGGGGAACTTTGTTACTTGCAGTCATGGTTCTCCCCTTCTTGATCTTCCCTTTTACTTTGTCAATCGAAGTTGTAAGATCCCAAGTCCACTGGGGGCTTGGCGGATCTTGCCTCCTTGACGTGATAAAAGTCTTTCAATCTTGTTTCCTTGTACTTTACCGACAGTATTGGCGTATGCTCATACTCCCGCTAAAGTGGGGGATAAATTTAGTGTCATAAAATTGTGACCCTAGCAATTTTCAACCACATTAGGGCCTCATACATGCAAGATTGAATCCCCTAACCAGATAAAAAACCGGAGATTGCTCAACCCTAGGAATTTGCTTCTCCTTTGGCCTCCACACCACCCTGTTTGCGCTTTGCTCTGGAGAAAGGGGCAGGATAGGGGCCTCTCCCCCCTAGGATAGGGGCATGGCACTCTTGTCCTCCCAGGATAGGGGCATCGCGCCCCTGTCCCTGCCCTATTTTGGGGTAGGACCCTTTCCTAAGCATGCATTGTAGGTTGTGTAGTGAATGGGAAAAAATCCTCGATATCGACCTGTGATGAAAATCAGTATCATTAACCCTAATTGACATGTATTTAAGTTGCATTTTCCCTCTCATTTTGAAAAAAAGTTTGGATAAGTCAGATGAGTGGGAAGTTTACTGAGATCAAGCATTCAAGAGCATTCAAGCATTCCTTTCCAGTATTGAGCCTTCTCAAGTCTCCCTTCAAGGTTAGGTGTTGCATTCAAGTCAAGGATTCAACCATTGAACATGAGATTGATTCCAACATTCAATTCCACACAAGCATTTCTATCAACATTGCTATCACAACCTCCCTTGAAGTGATTTACATTTCAGTCTTTCATTTACATCTACTTGCAAGTAATTTATTTCATTACTTGGTTAATTCCATAACTGGGGTTTGACCTGAAGGCAAACCCCCAATCCCAACCCATTTTCCTCTCTTTTCTGTGTGTAGGTTGCAGGTGTGCAACTATACTTTTAGATTCTGGCTTGATTTGTAGAGGCGGAAAAACCCCTTTCATTTCATGGATTTTTTGGAGGACCGTGTACATTCCTGTCATGGTCCGGACAACTTTTCCTTAAATTCATAGGGCGACTTCATCTCAACCTATTATTGCTAGATCCAGGTGCACTACTTCATCCCATACTCTGATCTCAAGTTATAATCAGTTCTTTGTCATTTGTGCACTGCATAATTTAATCAATTCCTTTCCATTTCAAATAGGAAAAGGGGATTAACTTATCATTCCCATTTCACTTAGAATTCTATCTTCTTCTTTGGAGGTTGAATCTAGTGAATTTTCCTTTCCTCTTCCAATGTAATAGGTGAAAAGTGTTTGAAGGAAAATTCATAGTGAAACTCTCATCTCTCCTTGGAGGGAAAGGGTAGTTTTCCTCTTGATCTCTCATTCACACATTTTTCACCCACCAATACGTTTTGGTGACATCACAACGCAAAACATAATAGCACATTCGAGTTTACATTTAGCGCATAACATATTTAAGCATGTAGGTTGTGCAAGAAAGTGCATGTGATGTTTGATTTAGCACATAGGGTATTTTTGGTACATACACCATGATTTTTAGTGCATTAAATGAAAAATATTAGCGCTTGTAGAGAAGATTAGCGCTTTCAAGGTCTTTTTTAGCACGTAGAGATGAAAAGTGCGAAATTTTTGTTTGTTGAGATGATTTTTGAATTGGAATGATTTGAGATATGATGTGATGGAAGTGTGTGGATTGTTTTGATGTTGATATGGGTCCAATTGAGTTGTTTTGCTTGATATGGGTTTGATTGAGTTGTTTTGCCTGATATGGGTCTGTGGATCGAATTTCTTTGATATGTTGCTCTAATATGGTGCATTGATATGAGTCACGATATGGATTATTGATATGGGTCATTGTTTTGATATGAGTCATGATATGAATCACTGATATGGGGTACTGATATGGGATACTGATATGGGATACTGATATGTTAATATGTTTCACTGATATGGAATCACTGATATGTTGCTAATATATTTCGCTGATATGTTTTGTTGATATGTTTCACTAATATGGAATTGCTAATATGTTGTACTCTGATATAGATTCTTTAAGTTTATTGCTTATATGATGCTTTTGATAGGATATGATTTACTGGTATGTTTCAGATTGATAGTGGGATCTTGGTATTACATTTGCAATGTAATTGATTAAGTTGATTTGTATTGATAAAAGTGATCAAATCGATGACTAATAGTGGATATGTTTTGATTTGTAGGCGAAACTAGGTGTGCTATAGTCTCGGGAGAGATTTCAGAAGCCATGGAGACTGATCCCTCGATTTACATAGGTAGAAAAAGAGATTATTGAGAGATGTAGATTATCGTATCTTCTTGACATGCCCCGATATACCATTAATCAGGGTTTGTTGGCAAATTTGGCAGAGAGGTGGCATAACGACACCAACACCTTCCATCTAGTGACAGGGGAGCTGATAGTAACACCTGAGGATTACTATAGGATCCTATGGATTCTGGTGGTAGGAGACTTGCTACCATATGAGAACATGGAGGAGGGTGGTACTGAGGCCGTATGACAAGGATTTTAGGATGAGAAGATCAGTGGTTACAAGATCCCTTGGTAGGAGATAGCAGATAGTTATGCTCCTCTACCATCTATATTGGTAGGTTTCATTGGTGGTTTCTTATGTCCCGACCATAGGTCGAAGGGACTGACCATTGGATGGGGTTTGGTGCTAGAGGATATGGTGACACAGGGTAGGAGGTTTGCATGAGGGTCATGTATGTTGGTCCACCTATACAGGGAGCTTCACCAGGTCGTGTATCATGGATACACGAGTTTATTGGTAGGGGTTACATTGCTACAGGTGTGGTCTTGGGAGCATATAATGGTAACATGATCACATGCATATAGGGATAGACCAATTGGCTGAGCTTATGCATATGGATACACAGGTGTAGTTGTCCAGCGAAAGTTGGGAAAAATAGAGTACTGGCATCGAGTGTTGGATGATATAGACATGGTCATCTGGAGGTCATATATGGATTGTGAGGTATGGGTAGAGGATGGGCTAGAGATGTCCTATGTATATATGTCTAGGTACTTGATCGAGTGGATGCCCTTTATCATTGAGATATTTTTGCACAGTCGGGTCTATAGACAGCATGGGCGATAACAGGGGATATCATGGGGACCCTGTTTATATGCTCATCGTCAGTAGGATGTAGCAGAGTGGGGGCCTACCATTGATAGTGCTGTGATAGTGGCCAAGTATATGAGTCTAGCTGGCTAGATCTGGGATTACAGAGCTAGAGTGGTAGACGCAGGTATGACTGAGGAGTACTCAGCATATTGGATTGCACATGCTGTGGCCCGTTTATCCAATCCAGCAGAGCCAATGCCAACTTTTGATGATGAGGAGGATGAGCATCTGCAAGGTCAAGGAGGACATAGACACAAAGAGGATGATGAGGGGGATGACAATGATGAGGGTGACAATGGGGGTGGTGGAGGTGGTCATGGTGATCTTGTGCTAGGTGCAGTGGGAGATACAGTGGGAAGTAGTCAGGCTACATAGAGGAGGAGATCAAACGTTCTCCCTCCACTGGCTCCTCAGATAGGTACAGGTGTAGCAAGGACTTTCTCTTAGGTTCCCGTTCATATTAGAGTGCCTTCTCATCAACAAGATGCACAAATTAGAGCTCTACAGATCTCAGTGCAACAATTGCAGGCACAAGTTTTGGTGTAGGAGCGACAAATTACTCAGCTACAAACTGAGATAGATACCGTGATAGAGAGACAAGGATGAGTGGAGGCCCTTGCTGATAGATTAGATAAAGCAACTGCATGTACCCTGCTTCAAGATACACTCAGGGAGATATAATACTTGGCCAAGGAGGCCGAGTATTACCGACGCTTATACGAGGATTTGGTCCCTCGAGAGCGGAGAGAACCTAGCTATGTCGCAATAGCTTCCACCTGATCTGGATGTAGTCATTCCAGGATGAAGAGAAGAGGTGTGACAGAACTTGACGTGATCCTCCTGGCAGGGACCCAGGAGCGAGGACATCTGCTACAAGACCTTCTGCCTCTGGAGATAGTCATACTTGATTGTCTTACTTTGTGATGTTGATCACTTTTGATGTACTTATATACAAACATGATATTTATTTGTATAATTTGACCTTGTTGTGAGATTATATGAGATACGACATCAATTTTCCCTTGGTCCATATGTGATGTTCCATGATGATGATTGATGTTTATATGTGATGAGATCTATCTTATGATGATTTATGATGTTTTTATGATGATTTTATGATGATTTGAGCATATGATGATGTATGGATGCAAAAGATTTTCTTGATAGCGTGTTTATATGC
Organism: Cryptomeria japonica; assembly: GCF_030272615.1. Taxonomy (NCBI): domain Eukaryota; kingdom Viridiplantae; phylum Streptophyta; class Pinopsida; order Cupressales; family Cupressaceae; genus Cryptomeria; species Cryptomeria japonica. The sequence goes on from NC_081409.1 coordinate 377,873,417, forward strand.
ATGTTTTTATGATGTGATAATGTATGGATGCAATGGATGTTATTTATATGATGATGGCTATCTATATGTTTTGAAGTTGATATATGCTTACCTGATTAAAAAAATGTCGATATGAGATATGGTAAATGCATTTATGTGATGGGTAAATGATATATATAGGATGTGATGATAATAATGATGCTGAATGCAACTAAATGCACAAATGATAATGATCTATGTGAGTCTAATTGTGTCATGTTGTCATTCCTTTTAGCCAATTGCTTGCATCCTTTTTGTCATCATTGAGCATTTGAAATGTTGGAAGTTAATACAAACATCAATGGTATAATTGAACCATGATGACCTTAGTACAACTTACATGGATTTTGATATTGCAAAATGACACAAGCATCAAGGTATAATTTAACCAATACAACCTAGGTGTTGTTTGTGTAACACAGACACGAGTTAATCATTTTTACTTACAAAATGTGAAATGTCTTCAATGATATATTTCCAATCATGTCTCGAGACAAATTTGCATCATATGAATGATCACCTCCCAAATAGAAAACCAAATAAAATATCACTCCTTTGCTTCTCTAGCTCAATGCATCCTTGAGTTGCTCAGGAGATCTAGTAACTCAAAAATGAAGATACAAATAGTCAAACTTCATGCTAAGAATTTAAACAAATCATGATTTAGAATAGATCATCCATCACGTTCTATTTTTGTGTTGATTCTAACTGATTTTGATTTTAAGTTTGACGGTTAGGTTTTGACATTTGTCGTTGTGGTATGCTTTGATCCTTGTTTGCTTTAATTCTGTCTGTTTGATGAAAACAAAAGTGGAATGCCCCCCTGAGATCAGGATTTTGCCCCCAGCTATGGACACTTCTTTCGATGTGGATATATACACTAATCACCAAGCCGCGGTGAGAGATTTATATGGATAACTATTTGGATAATGAAGGATAGTGACTATGCTAAGTGTGTCCAAGATTGTGCTGTGTTTTACAAAGCTTTTTGATGGCCATAGGCTTAGTTCAAATGGATGCAAAAAGATATGATATAGGTACATATAGATGGAAGAGTCGATCTATCACAAATAGCGCTTGTTGCTAGGTTTTCACTAGTTTTTATTGCACACTTTTATTTTTGTATTTTTCTTGAGTTTTTGATTTTTTTGTATTTTTCCCTTATCCATGCATTGGATAACTCATGTATAGAACTTTTTGAGATTTACACTATTTATAGGTTCGTCAAATAGGTCCCTTTTTGATGTAGATAATTGACATACCCTCGATCCATAACCAAATATGATGACAAAAGGACCTAGCCAATTTGGTTCAAATTTGCCCTTCTTTTCCTGATCCTGTTGATTGCGTGGATTCTCCTTTAGTACCAAGTCACCAATTTGAAATGTTCTTGGCTTTACTTTTTGATTGTAGCTTCAACACATGCATTGCTGATATGCTTTGAGATGATCAAAAGCACGTTGTCGATGCTCATCTAGCAGCTCCAACTCTTGCAGTCTGTTTACCCGATACTCCTCATCCATATGAGTCCTTTCAGTGATACTCTGAGTGATGGAATCTCAACCTCAATGGGTAGAATAGCCTCTAATCCATACACAAGTGAGTATGGTGTATCTCCTATAGGTGTATAGATGCTAGTTCTATAGGCCCATAATGTTGGGTTGAGTTGAACATGCCAATCATGACCAACCTCGTTCACTATCTTCTTGAGGATTTTCAAGGTGGTTTTGTTGGAGGCCTCTGCTTGGCCATTCTCTTGTGGATAGTATGGTGTGGAAAAATGATGCTGGATGTGGAATCATTCACACAAATCTTTCACATCTTGATTCTTGAAAGGTCTTCCATTATCCGTGATAATGGATCTAGGAATGCCATATGGACAAATGAGATAATTCAGGATAAAAAAGGATATTTGTTTGCTGGTAATAGTGGTTAATGGGATGACCTCTATCCACTTTGTAAAATACTCAGTGGACGTGATGATAAACTTATGTCCATTTGATGAGGAAGGACAAATCTTTCCTACTAGGTCGAGTCCCCATTGACATAATGGCCATGATGTAGTGAACGGTTGCAGCTCCTGTGTCAGTGCATGTATAAGATTGACATGAATTTGGCATTTTGGATATTTTCTGGAAAACTGATATGATTCTTTTTCCATGGTCAGCCAATAATAGCCCATCCTTAGTTTGTTGGTGAGAGTAGGACCACTTGAATGTGTGCCACAAATACCTTCATGAAGTTCATGCAAGGCGGTTTTAGATTCGTTACAATCAAGACACCGAAGAAGAGTACCATCAAGACCTCAGCGGAAAAATGTGTCAGCGGTTAGGGTATAACTATCTTCTTGACAAATAAAGTTGTGTTTCTAGTTTCAGGATAGATCTAGTGGAAGGATATTGTCTTTTAGGTAGGCATAGATCTTTCCATAGAGGGGTGAGTTGGAACTGACTATGTGGCATATGACTTGCAATTCAGAATTGTCATAGGAGGGTGAATTTTTTTTTCCACCAAGAAATCATAATGATTTTGTTTGTCTGGTATTTGCAGGAGTGAGGCAATGGTTGCCATGGCGTCTGCAACTTTGTTGTCCAACTTTGGAATCTGTTCAAATTTGATGTCCACAAAGTACTTTTTGAAGTCATCCACCATGCGCTTGTAGGGAATCAACTTGTCTTCCTTTGGTTGATAGTCATTATTAACCTGATTAATGACTAATTGAGAGTCTCCAAAGACTTTAAACTCTACAATCTTCCACTCTACAACCATTTTGATTCCTATTACTAGATATTCACACTCAAAAATGTTATTTGTACAAGAAAACATCAATCTATAAGATTTAGGAATAGTGTTTCCTTTTGGAGTGATGAATAGGACACTGACTCTTGATCCATGTTGTGTGTATGATCTGCCAAAGTACAAGACCCATGGTTTTTTTGATATTGCGAGAATATCTGTATCTGGAAATTCAAAATGGATTGGATGATTGTCTTCTGATGGAGATTCTTCTAACTGATCAACAATTGATTGACCTTTGATAGCCGTTCTGTCTGTGTAGTGAGTGTCAAACTCACTTAGAATCATCACCCATTTAGCTAACCTCCCTATGAGAGCAACTTTACTGAGTAGATATTTTAACAGGTCAAGCTTTGATACCTGTTTGATTATGTGAGTTAGCATATAGTGTTGAAACTTTTGAGAAGTGAATACCACTGCCAAAAAATATTTTTCAATGAATGTGTAGTTGAGCTCGTATCCATTCAATGTCCTGCTGATGTAGTATATTGCTCTTTCCTTGCTCGCCAAATCTTCTTGTGCTAACAATGCTCCTAGTGATACTTCTGTAGCTGATATGTAAAGAATGTGAGGTTTTCTGGATATTAGTGGTACTAAGATAGGTGGATTCATCAGATATTTCTTGATTTGGTGGAATGATTCTGCACATCTATCTTCCCATCTAAAAAGGACAATCTTGTGGAGTAGATGAGTGAACGTAAGGCACTTGTCGGCTAGTTGAGAAATGAATCTTCTTATGGATTGTAGCCATCCTTGTAGAGATCTTAATTGAATGATAGTTATAGGAGGTGGCATCTCCATGATTTCTTGTACCTTTATGGGGTCCACCTTGATTCCCTTTTCTGAGACTATGTATCCCAAGAGTTTGCCAGATGTTACACCGAAGACACACTTTTTAGGATTCAGTCGTACATCGAATTGTTCTAGTCTTTGAAAGATTTTATCCAAAATCTCCAAATGTCCTTCTCTTGTGAATTATTTAGCCAATAGGTCATCTACATAGTCCCCCATGAATGTGTGCACCATGTCATGAAAGATTGTGGTCATTTCTCATTGATAGGTTGCTCCTGCATTCTTCAAGTCGAAAGGCATGACATTCCAGCGGTAACTACCCCATGGATATGTAAATGTTGTTTTATCTTGGTCCTCAGGGTCTATCTTTATTTGATTATAGCCTAAGAAACCATCCATGAGTTATAACATAGCATATCCTACTGTTAGATCTACAATTGTGTTGATGCTAGGTAGAGGAAAGTCACCCTTCAAACAAGCTTGTTGAGATCCCTAAAGTCTATACAAATACTGATAATTTTATCTAGTTTGGATATGGGTACAATATTAGAGATCCATTCTGCATAATCTATAGGCCGGATGAATCCTACATCAAGTAACTTCTTCAGTTCTGCTTTAACCAATATGGCGACATGTGGGTTCATTTTTCTCAGTTTTTGCTTGACGGGCTTAGCTTTTGGTTCTATAGATAAGTGGTGTATGATCAAATTTGGATCTACCCCTGGCATATTGTATAAGACCAAAAAAAATTGATTTGCTTTTCTTTGAAGAATTTGATGAAATCAGACATTTCTTGTTCTGTTAATGACTTTGCCAGATGTATGGTTCTTGTTGCTGCTTCAGTGATGATTTTGATTAATTGAGTGGGTTCAATTAAAATTGGTGAGCTCTCTTGATAATGTTCAGGAAGAGTGTCAAGTCTCTCATCTTCTGGAGACTCAAAGAGGTTTTCACCATTGGATATGTCCTTTATTTTTACTTTTTTATGATTGAATGCTGCCATTAAATGGTTTTCACCATTAGATCGATTTTTGATTTTATTCATTTTGCGATTAAGAGACTTGGCACTCTCTTGATTGAGAACTTCATTATGAGATTCACTAGTGGAATATGTTTTCGGGTTCATGGGACAAAGGTATTGGACACTAGTGTCATCATCTGGGAAGATAGGTATGTTGAGTTGTTTAGGTTGTTCCCTGTCTATGAGTTTAGGATGTATTAAGGGTAAGGGATCATTTGGTGGGTTAAGGTCCATAATAGTAAGGGTCATGATGGATAAGTTGTCAAAGTTGGCATTAGTGAGGTCAAAGTCTATGATTCTACCCTCTTCAAAATCTATTTTGCTCAGAACCCGATCGTCCTCACTAGAGTCATCGATATGTTATGATCCAACTTCAAATGGTCTAGCTCCCGAACCTTGTCCATCATAGGGTATTGGAGTGTAACTTTGGATGATAAGGATCTCCTTTTCATCACAAGATATTTCGTCAGAGGAATCCCATTCCCACTCATGTGAGTCAGTCTTAGAGCTAGCATATAGCCTGTGGATCTATTCATATAAATTCTGAGTAGCCTCCTCCCTTTTGATAGCAAGCTCCTCCTGTTGTTGTTCATCTTCTTCTTTTTTTTTGCAGATTGTTTCTTCTTCTGCTTCATTTTGTATCAATTCTTGTGATGATTGTTGTTGTCGTGCTAAATTTTTTTTTGGTTGATGATGTTGTTGTTGATCCTGTGGTTGATTGTGTAGTCCATAGCCTAGGCCTGATTTGTCCTTGGCTTGCTGTAAATGAGGTTGAATTAGTTTTGTGATACCTTCTTACCATTTGCTGATGGGACCCTTTCCTTTGTATCCAATTCATTGCATGATTTTGGATCCAATGCCATATTGTTTTGTTGGGAGAGTGATATCAACAGTTGCTGCTTATGTGTCTTCATCATCTTTGTATGACCAATTTAGGACATCATTGTCCTCTGTTTCATCGGCTAGCATTTCTGCTTGAATGAACATACCATCAAACATTTTGATAGGTTGTGAAGATTGTTGTCTTGAAGTTGATGGTTTCCCATGAGACCTTGGTGAAAATGGAAATTGTGATAGACATAGGGTTTCAAAAGAGTATTCTCCCATGCCTTTGTCTTTCAACTTCATATTTTTCTCAAAATCTAGAGATAGAGTTTTGAGCTGATCCTTACTGTTTAATGATGGGGAAGTGAGAGCTTCCCTGTTGTGTGGTACAAGAACATTCTAAAATTATTTAAGATTATTGCAATACTGAAAAAGGGTTTGTGTCTTCCGTGATGGAAATTTATTGTCCATCATATGATAATTTCAAGCACTGATGATATGTGGAGGGTACTTCTTGCATTTCATGGATCCAAGGATGACCCAGAAGTATACTATAAGATAAGTCTATGTCCAAGACTTGACATAGAGTATCCTTTTGAACTGGTCCTACTTGAATAGGTAATACCATGAGTCCTTTTGATGACATTTCTTCATCATCATATGCTTTGATTGTTATCTTTTTCTTAGGATCAATGGTTGTTTATGGGAAACCCAAGGCACAGATAAGTTTTAGAGTGCAAATATTTAGACCGACTCCTCCATATATTAGTAATATTTTCACTTGATGTTTATAGACTAGTATTTTCATATGGAGTGGAATATTATGCAGATGATTTAGAGAGACATCATCATTTTCTAAGAACAATTGATTATGAGGCATAGTTAAATGTCCCACCATGGCTTGGAATCGATCAATATCCAGGTTATTTGGAACTGTAATGTCAACAAGAGCCTTTTCCACAATATCCTTGTGTGTGGGTGAGATTTTGAGAAGCTCTAATATGAATATGTGAGCTGGTTTCTTCTTTAATTGATCTACTAGGTTGTATTGAGTGTTCGAATGTGTTTTTGTTTTGGAGGCACTCCCTTTCAATACATATCTAGATTGAGCTCATGTAGTCACATTGACCAGAATATGTTCTTGTTTGTCTTTGATCTTTATGACATTGACCTGATGGTCAAATGTTGATATGTGATTGATAAAATTGTTGTATACATGATTGATACAAGCCCCTTTGTTGTTTGAGGATGATGATGTGCCTTTGTCATAATTTGGAAGTGTATTTTTGAAGGCCTCATGCTCATCATTGGTTTTGTGACCATCTACCATTATACCACCATTATCTAGAAAATCTTGAACCAAATTCTTCAACCTTAGGCAATCATTTTTGCGATGCCCTTTGTTTCTATGATATTCATAGTAGTGCGCATCATTCCACCATGATGGTTTGACTTGAGGTTCAAAATCCCTTGTGTTTGGCAATTTAATGAGTTTATTTGCCAACAGTTCTCAAAATGCCGATTCAAGGGTTTGTCCTAAAGGTGCAAACTTCTGTTGATATGGTGTTGGTTTCATGCTAGTATTGTTTCCCTGATTGTTGTTCCCTTGGTTGATGTTTCCTTGATTGTTATTTCCTAGATTGTTGGTTCTTTGATTGCTATTTCCTTGAGTGTTGGTTGGTGGAGTAATACCAGATAAGTTTAATATCGGTTGTTTTGTTTTAACATTGTTAGCATCAACTACACCATCATTGAAGCCATTCTTGTTTCTTATCCAAAATTTGGATTTGTCTGAGTTGTTGTAGTAATTATTGTTATAGTTGTTGTCTGATGAACTAGCACCTTCTTTAGAGAACTTCAAAGTTCCCCTTTTGATTGAGGCTTCTTCAATTTGGATGCCATTTTCGATCAACTTTTTGAAACTAAGTAGACATTTTAGTTTAAGTTGATAGCTCATCTCATCATTAAGATTGTCTATGAAGACTTCCATTTTCTCCTTTCTAGGTACGGTGCGGGGATATCTAGAGATCAATCGTCTTCATCTTTGCAAGAACATCATGAATGATTCATTGTTTTTTTGTTTTGTGTTGAAAATATCAAGCATGGTAACCTCATATTGAATGTTGTAAGAATATTGGGAAACAAACTTGTTCACCAACTCCTCAAATGATCTAATGGGAGGTATGATTTTTGAAAGCCATTCCATCATTTGTCCCCCTAGGCTCCTTGGAAATAACATCATCATGTAAGTGTCATTGTGGGCAAACTCCAAGCTCATTGTGCAAAATTCCCTTATGTGATCACGAGGATCACTTTTACCATTGTATTTGTCATACTTTGGTATTTCAGAGTTTGGTGGGAATGGTACCATGTTTAGACTTCTTTCAAATGGATAAGGACAAATATCATCCAAGGAATATCGCGTGGTAGTTCCTTGTTGCATGTCTTCCATTTATTGTTGAAGTGCTTATAGTTGTTGCGTGAGTGTAGTGAGAGGATTGTTTCCAATATTAGTATCCCGATGGTTGATATCACCTTGATTATTAGTGTCACCTTGAACATTGGTATCATTATGATCATGTGTATTGTCATGATCAGTGTTAGAGGTGTGTGTTCTTGATTTTGTCTTTTTGATGCTCTCAGTTTGTTTTGATTGTTCAGTGTCAAAATCCTTAGGGATTTTGATACCTTTGCTAGATAGTAGGAGGAAGTATTTTTGTTTGTCAGTTTTGATGAGTTTCTCAAGAAGTTTGTGTAGGCCAGGGTCTTGTTGTGCCTCTTCAATAACTTCATCTGTTATTTCTTCTTCTTCCATATTTAAGTATTTTTTCCAAGTGTTAACTTCTCTATGTCCCATGCTTGATTCCAACTCTTCTTCCCACTCAATGTTTTTATGGGATCATGTATGTGCGGGCATGACTTAAGTTGATTCAACAAGTGATGGGATCCTTAGAAAAATAAGCTAAATTGATTTTTCCTCCTTGGTTGATAGGTTGAGAGAATGCTGATTTTTGTTCAAAGGCACGTGCTTTCAAAGCTTCCTTGTCAAACTTTGTTCCTTTACCACGTAGATAGTTATGAAAGCAATGTAAGAAAGCACGGTGTTTTAAGAAGATTTTACGGTAAATGTAGAGAAATTTTCTTCTTTTTAAGATTTCCTTTTGACTTGGTTGTTTTCTCTTCAAATCAGTTTTTTGATGAAGATTCTTCCTTTGTAACCGTTGATAAGTGGTCATGCAAGTGATAAAAGTTTTGTTTTTGGTTGACAAAATTCTTTTTTTTTGGTATCTAAGTTTACTTAGTTGAACAAACGATTCTATATGCCCCTATTGATATGACCAAGTATGCCCAAAATGATGTGATAAAGTTTCCTAATAAAGAACAATATATCTTTAATTTTGGAAACTTGATGTGTTTGGAATAACTTTGGATAACTTAACTTAGTATTGTGACATCAATATGGTTGAAATGTGAAAATAAAATCACAAAATGATACTGCTCTGATAAAATTTCTCTTGTTCAAGCTGGTTTTGACAGAGGACCCAAAAGGATATTTGGAAAAGGTGCTAAATTTTCAATTCTGTTGATAACCTACTCTCTGTGTTTGGATACTTTTGATATGTGCTAAAATATGAATCCAATGCACTATGCTGCCCCGAGAATGCACTATCTTATGTTTGTTGACAGTGAAAATGCTATTTTCTCTATGTGCTAATGTGGTCTGCTTAAGCGCTAATGTTTGAAAGGCACGCACTACTGAATGAAAGCTATGTGTTGCATTGATTTATAAATGCGCTAATATGGACTCCTAATGTGCTATGCTGCCCTAGTTTTCTCTGTTTGCTGATTTTGTAAATTTTTTGAAACAAATCTAGTGTTTTCCTGGACGATCTTCTAAAAAGATGATTTGAAAAAATAGTAGACAGAAGAAATTTTTTTTGTCTATGCTAAACAAATAGTGTATGTTCAATAGATTTTTTCAAATCCTTATTTGTTTTCATGGTTTTGCACAAGAAATACACACCAGATAGACCTCTCTATTCTCAAAGGTCATTTAAAATATCAATAGCCCACACTTGATACTCTGTCAGCTCAAACAACCCTATCACACCCTAAGGTGTGCTCATTTTTTTGCCTTTGTCCAGAAGTTGAACCAAAGAAGATTGCTCCTCAATTGGATCATTTTCTTGGGAGATATACGGTGAGTGTCTTGGGGACAGATTCTTCCCCACTCTTGTACTATGATATTAGAAATGTTTGGTAAAACTGACATGACCAGGCTTCTAGTTCTAGGGTTCATAATCAGGCTTCTGTTCGATCTTTAGTGATAAACTCCCTCAGGAGGCTTCCCAACCTTTAGAACAAAGGCTTTACATATCTCAAGGATACTGGGGGAAGGATAATCACTGAGAAAAACCATTGGAGGGGATTTTCATCAGCCTCCACATTTGATTATAGTGGGTTTGAATACTTGGCTAAAATTTGTTCCCCGCTTAGGTCGTTCCCCTCACACTGGCCTTATAGGCACCTTGGGAGGGAAGGCCTGCTAAAAGATTTATCTTAATGCTAAATTGAAAGAAAGGTTGAAAATGGTGTGTTTGGATTTTTGATCACCCAATTAAGGGGAGAGCATATACCTGACACCTTCAAAACATGGAATACATGCTTTCTTTTTATCCAATATTGTAATTGTTTTCTAAAAGCTACCTTGGAGATGTTGCTCCAAAATAGACGTGGTTCTTTTTAACCCAAGATAGCATTATGTTTGTGATAGCAAAACTTTGGAATAAATGAAATCTTGGTCAACCAAAGTAAACTCACCAAAATGAACAACACCGATCTTCAATTTGAAAGCTTTGAAATATTAAAGTGAAAGTTATTTTTAAGTTTCCAAATAAAAGTGAGGTTCGTTTTAATGAGCACCAAAGGAAAGTGATGTTCAATTTTAACCCTTTGCAAAAATTGGAAAGTTTGTGTTGTTCTTTTTAGAGCCCAAAGAAATATGATCCTAACTTGCATAAAAAGAAAGATTTGAGTTGTTCTTTTTACCTATGCAAGCAAGATGAGGTTCATTTTAGTCACCAAAAGAAATTATAAGGTTCATTTTAGACACCAACAGAAATCATGAGGTTCATTTTAAAAAGGAAAGATGAGTTTTTTTAACCAACTTAAAAAGAAAGTAAAGAAAACTAAACTAATTCCTGTTCCTGGACAAAATTGTTAGAACCTGCAAACAATTAGTTAGAAAAATCCAATCCTGATGATGGGGTTTAAAAGCTTGATTTCTGATTTTGTTATAAAATTTTCTGCTCTCTGCCTGGTCTATGCACTAAAATATGGAACATATGTGCTAGAGAATGGTTCCTAAGTGCTAAAAGGTAAAGCCTATGTGCTACCCTGAAACTTGTATACGCTAGACTGATGTTCCTACGTGTTGAAGTATTTGATAGAGCTAAGCACTAAAATGGAGTTTGTATGCACTACAATATGCTTTCTATGCCCTAAACAATGCAATTAATGCGCTAAAGGAAGCTGTAGATGTGTTATAGAAGCTTGCAGATGTTCTATTTGGTATTTTGACATGATTGTTGTCTTTAACTTGCGTAAAAAAATGATGTTAGATTTGGGGATGGGCCTCACGGTGGGCGCCAAAAATGTATGCAAGATTTAGTGTGATCAAAATATGAAAATTAAGATCAAAAGGCTAACATACCAATGAAACTTTTGAGTACAAAGATTAACTAAGTTTAAACTAATATAAACAAGTTAACTTCCCAAGATGCGTCTCATTGTTCTCTATCTCATAGGATCCCTCAAGTCAATGGTTACTCTCAGATCATTGAGAAAATGACTTAGGAATGACAACTCTAAGAATGAGTGATAAAAATGATCTATATGCAAGAATGCATCTAAAATATATATGATATGTTGATGATTATTAAGATGTGATACTAAGCTATGATGAGGATATTAACAAACTTATGCTAACATGATATACTTAACATGGATATGCTATATGAATGAGATGAAATGCTTCTAAATGTTTAAAATGCTATTCTAACAAAGAGAGGCAAGATGCTTTGATGAAATTAGATTATAGTGTAGATGCATAAAAACTTGGATATGTCTTATGAGGAAAGTGAGTCCTATTTATAGAAAAAATAGAGGAATGGATGGTTAAGATTCAATAATCTTAACAAGGAATAGGATTGAAAGTTACTCAATCCATGTTTACAATTTTCACCAATGAAATGGTGATAGTTGTCAACAAGAGGTGGCTTGAGAGGAGATGTAAGAGGCATTAAATTCCTAAGAAGACATGAGGGTCTCCATAGGAGATTGTGGTTAGGGTTAATTAGGATTAACCAATGGATAAAGCTTTTACCCAAAGGGCAAACTCTTGTGCAAGGGTTAATAAGATAACTAGGGTCAAAGCAATGAGTGCTTGATGAGACCTCTGGGTTAAATGAGGGTTAAGTTAGAGAAAAAGTCACCAACCATGAGTTGAGGTTGGATTAACCATTAATGGTTAGGAAGACTTTGAAGGTTAACTTGCTGAGGACACAAAGCCTTCCATGCACTTCAAAGACTTTGAGACATTTTTGAGAAGTGACTTCTCTTAAGGAATGTGCAAATGTTTAAGAGATGAATTAGGCTAATTAGGAAGGTTAGAAGAATCTAGAAGGTTGTAGAAGAGGATTAATCATGCAAGTGGATTTGTTAGGAGAATGCAAGTGGGAGATAATTTTAGATTTTAATTTTGAAATAAAGTGATTTATTCCAAAAAGTGGATGACAATTTGCCTAATTTAAATAAAATTTTGATTTATTTAAATTGGAAGAGGATTTTTAATCAAATGTGAATTTACTTAAAAGGGGAAGGGGATTTAATTAAATAAAGTGATTTATTTAATTAAAAGCTAGAAATTGGCTATATGAATTTAATTAAATAAATTGATTAGTTTATTTAACCAAATAGATGAAAGTGGAGAAATTAATTAAATATAATTTAATTAATAGAGGAATGTGGTTTTAATGAATTAAATAAATATTATTTATTTAACTAGATGGTCAGATATATACGTCTACAGACACAATCAAATCTTAAATGACAACCACACTTACTTTTACCTTTGTGAATGAATTTGGTACATTTTGTGTTTACTGTATCCATGTACATTACCACCCTAGAAACACATGATGCAACTAGAATCAACAATAGATTTGGTGTCTGTTGATTAGCCCAAATTTTGTCAAATTTGAGCTTCTATCAAAAAGTGTTCTGACAAATTGTCACAAGATCATTGAAGAAATTAAACAAACATGTAAAAATGCATAGTATGCACACAATTATGAATTTGAAATGGGTGGCCCAACAAACTACAAAAATATTCCACACAAGATGTGGGATATTAGAGGCATACTATGATCTATTGCAGAAAATAGTCGACAACTATGATAAGGGAGAAATTACCCTAAAGCCCTGGTTACAAATATACATGTCACACACAAAATCACAAGAGAGCCTTGTCTTGGGAAAATCGATATTAGGCCAGTAATTTTCCTCCATAGGTGATGTAAACTTTATAATATGCAAAAAATCATGTTTGAAATTATATACTTACATATATATACATATTGTTGTATATATATAGATATGCACATATACATATACATACATACATACATACATACATATCTATATTGTCGTATATATATGCATATGAGTATGTATGTTTGTACACACACACATACACACACACACATATATACACACACACACACATATACACACACACACACACACATATATATAAATAAACACACACACACACACACACACATATATATATATATATAGACACACACACACACATATATAGACATATACCTACATACATACATACATACATACATGTATGTATCTATCTAGTCTCTTTGAGCCTTGGCTATTTGTGTGTGTGCATATATATGTGTGTGTGTGTGTGTGTGTGTGTGTGTGTGTGTGTGTGTGTGTGTGTGTGCAAACAAAGATACACACACATATATATCATGTGCATACACACTGAACATTTTCTGATGTAAAGATGATTAGGAGAATAATATGTATATATGTTTACTGTTTTTGTCTTTGTTAAACAATGTGTGTGTATGTCTATGTTAATGCCAATATATATGAATGCTTATTTTTAATGTTGCATTTTTTGTTATTTATTTATTTGAATTTGATATTTAAACTATTTTTATCCTTCTTATTGTCCTATAGATGTTGTGTATTGTCGAACAAAATCCCTTCCTTGAATTCTAAAGAGTTTTAATCACTATGTCATCGTCGACAAGCTCTACTGGTGCCTCGCAATAGCCTCTTCCTGAATCATTGGTAAGATAATACATTGTGTGCCCTTACAAATTTGAGGCTAGGAATATTGTTTTTTGTGTTTGAACAATACACAATAGTTCTATGAAAGTTTGACTAAGTTACTTTTAAAGATATTGTTCCCATTTAATATATGTAAATAAACTTGTACATTCTTCCCTCGGAATGGCTCTAAAGATTTGCATATTTCAATGCATCAAGATATATTATGTCCATACAATATTAAAAAACACGTTTGTATAGAAAGGCATGGACATACATAGATGCATTCTCAAATTGCAAAGTACATACAAATCTTCATGTGGAGCTAGCATTTTTATGTAAATGCATATATAGATATATTAATTTACATAAGCTTGGATATACATATATCAATATTCATAATGTAGAAATATCAACATCTCTATTGGTGATATGAACATGTTTTGCACCAATTTAAAACATATTTAAAGTTCGCTGAGTTGTTCCATATGAAATAGAATTTCTTGGCATATGTATTCAGGTTTACTGCACTATCCTTGTAGGGACTTGACCAACAGTTTGAGCTTACACCATATGCAATCCGATCTATCAATGCTGGAGATGATGTCCCTTCAACATTTCTCCAACTTCTATCATTTGAGAGAATGGCAAGTGATCAAGATGAGAATGAGAGATACAAAATTGTCTTGTTTGATGGTACGTTAATGCAATTGGCCGTTTTGCAACCCAAGTATACTAATATGTTGCATATGGAGACTTTAAAGATAGGCTCCATGCTATTGTTGACAAATTATGTTTGTAGATATGTTTGGAACACAAGGTAGGATATGTAATATGTTTTTCTTCCTTTGTCTTTACTTGTTTTGTTGCTGATTTAAACACCATTTATAGAATTCAATAATTCCCTTTGTTCCTTTTACGGGACTATAATTATATTCACTTTAGAAGTGAAAATTATGAATTGTGCCTTACTTGGAAAACCTAGGTATCTCTTCAAAGAGCAAGAACAACAAATGTTGGGACGAGAAACACCCCCCTCTAAACATGCTCTTAAATTTGGTATAGATTTTTCATCTGCATAAAACAATGCCTCTAATAATATAAGTCCCATAAAAATCTTGAACCCTTATCAAAATAAATGGACAATAAAGGGGCGAGTAATAGATAAGAGGAAAATGCACCAATATAGTACATCAAAATCCAATGGGCAAGTGTTTAGTTTTGATATCATAGATGATGAGGGGTGTGAAGTTAGAGTCACTTGCTTTGATGAAACAACATAATTGCATTATCACTGAGTTGAAAAAGGAGCATACTGTGTTATTTCAAAAGGTTCCTTAAAAGAAGCAAACACAAAATTTAATAAGTTGAACAACCATCTTGAGATTTTTTTGACTGAAACTTCAGTTTTGAAGTGTTGTGCATCTAATGTTGCTGGATCAGAGAAAAAATCTCATTTCACCCTTATTAATGAAGTTATAAATTGCAACAACAATACGTTGGTTGATGTTATTGGTGTCATAGTGAACGTTGGGGAGATTTCAATAATTCGTAGAAAAGATGGGACCAACGTGAAAACGAGAAAAATTAAAATAAATGATATGTCAACTTTCATAATTGATGTTAACCTATGGGGAACAACATCAGAAGAATTAGGTGTGGACTTGAAGAATATGCATAAATATGGAACATTTGTTATCCTTCCTGTGCAGAATGCTTGATAGGGTATTTCAATGGAAAGGTTATCAATATGACAGCTGCAACAACTCTAGATATTAACCCTTGCATTCCTGAAACATAACCTCTAAGATCGAGAGGAGAAATAACAACATACCTTCACCCACACTTTGAATGTAGAAATCACATTAATAGCCAATATAGTAGAATGACAATTGCATCCATCCTTGAACGCATGAGTGTTGCACCAGAAATTATTGAAACTACTATTACAACTGTACTCAAATTCATAAAAGATGATCATTTTTATTATACAGATTGTCCATTGCAAATAAATGGTAAAGAATGTAAAAATAAATGTACTAAGTTAAATGATAATTCATGGATGTGCCCCAGATGCCAAACACAAGTCCCTTAACGCAATTATAAATACATCTTACAAATGAAACTACAAGATCCAACAGGCAGCCTTTGGGCTAATGGATTTGATGAGGTTGGTGCACAATTGTTGGGTACATCTGTCAAGGAACTATACATGCTATAGTATGATATGACGATAGAGAAAACACCTCGTTCTATGATTGATAAAGCTATGTTGATGCACTACACCTTTACACTATTGGTGTCAACTGAAACATATAATTATGAACGTAGATTGAAAGTAACAATTAACAAAGTGGCAAAGGATGATTTTGAAGCTGAGTGCAATAATTTACTTGCAAAGATTGCTCGCATGGGTGCAGCTAGATGATTCCATGCTGTAGAAAAGCTACATTTTAATTTGGAACCTCCATTTTATGGAGCTCCTCTCTATGCATTTGTAATGATTACACACTATTTAGTTCGTGGAAGCTCTTTCTTGGTTGTTCAAAACAATATACTGTTAAGTATGAGGACATATCAATACCACGTTGCTTTACATTTTTTTGGGGCTTTCTCAGAACTATTACTGATTATTGTTTTGCTTGATTGCGAATAGCTCTTACAATACTTAATCTTGCTATACACCTATTTTCATGGCTCTTTTTATTATTACAGTCTTATATTTCAACAAGCATTTCAAGTCAATATTAATAGAATTGTAGATATACATATATAGATTTATATATGCATATATACACACAATCTTTTCTAATATGTGCATTTATGCATATGCAGACATAGGCAGATACACAAATTTTTTTTTTACCTAGATAGACTAACATTTACACACATATATATACTTAACTATATTTTGTGTGTTACTGTTTGTGTGTCAAAATAGCTATATTATTACTTCTACCCGATCCTTCATTAATATGCCTGCATGTGTGTATAGGTGCATATAGGTTTGATTGTAAAGTGATGTGTATATGTGCATATATAAATGTTATTTCTATTGAGCTTTAGCTGAAGGTAAGTATTTCAAATTTTAAATTTCATTATTCTATTTTGGAGCAAACATGTATTAATCTGCATTCTTTAAAAAAAAATGATTTGCACATGTATATGTCCATGTAAATCTTTCTATCCTGCTCTTTGAAAATATTTTAAACCATATTTTCTATTGTTCTATTAGTCTAATGAATTGTATTAGCTTTCCAAATACATTATTGCATTTTAAAGGTTCCGTATAATTATTTGCATTGTTTTCCAAAATATTTTTAGAGATGTATATCTGCATAATTTTTATAGTCTGTTCAATCTGCAATTCTGTTTCAAATTAGATAGGTCTTCTTTAATGTTTAATTATCTTATTTCAACAAGCATTTCAAATCAATATTAATACCATTGCAAATATACATGTATAGATTTATATATACGTATATACACATAATATTTTTCTAATATGTGCATTTAAGCATATGCAAACATAGGTAGGTACACAAAAAAAATTGTTTGCCTAGACAAACTAACATTTACACACACATATATAGTTAACCATATTTTTGTGTGTTACTGTTTGTCTCTTAGAATAGCTATATTTCCAAGTTTTAAATATCATTATTGTATTTTGGATAGTACTTGTATTGATCTACGTCCTTTTCCAAAAAATAGATTTGCAGATATATATGTCCATATAAATCATTTTGTCCTACTATTTCAAAATTTATTTTATACAATTTTTCCTGATGTGCTGTCAGTCTAGTGAACTATATTGGCTTTCAAAATACATTATTTCATTGTAAAGAGTGCATGTAATTACCTGCATTATTCTCAAAAAATATTGTTAGACATGTATATTTGCATTATTTTTATAGTCTGTTCAATTTGCAATTCTGTTTCAAAATGGATGGGTCCTCTTTAATGTTTAACTATCTTATTTGGTTATATGTTTTGATTTTGTTTCCATTTAATTTTCAACAAAAAATGCACCATGCTTTGCATACTACTTTGTTCTTTGTTGCAATATTTCTTCTTTTCAAAGATTTTCACTTATTGTTTCAAGAAAATCATTAGACCTTTACAATTCCCATCTGCTATAAAACTGTTTTAAAAAATATACATATACTGATTTTCTTAGAATTAACTATTCATTGCCTTCATATAAATAGTTAGTTCAATTCATACTTATACTTATATGTACATTATTTTCTGAATTTAAAATGTGACTCTATTCATATGCATTGTTTAAAATTTCAATGGATCCAGCCAATGTTAGGCACCCAACTACATATTCCACAAATACTTTAGCCACACTCTTTCCCTTTTTAGATTACATGCAAAACACTAAAACACCTCACGTTGAACATCTGAAACCACATATGTCTATCTAGTCTGAGATCTCAAATGGAAAACTGAAAATGTAGATGGACCCAAATATTTCAATGCCCTCTTCTTTCCTGAATAGCTGCATGTAAAGATAGGATATCTTTGAATGCACTCTTCTTTAAGATTTAAACTATATATATATATATATATATATATATATATATATATATATATATATATATATATATATATATATATATATATATATATATATATATATATATAAACACATACACATATATACATACACACACACATATATATATACATATATACACACATATATACATATATACATACACACACACACATATATATACATATATACACACACACATATTGTAGGTCCCAGAGACAACTGAGAGGGGGGGGGGGGTGAATCAGTTGTCTAATAAATTCAAACCAAAAACTTATTAACCAACTTAATGCTTAATACCGGTAAGACAGTTAATTATGCCGGTAGACAGTGTTAACAGAAAATTGCTATACCGGTAAGAATTAATGCATGAAACATAAGCACAAAGTTATCCACAACACATGACACCAATATTTGTACGTGGAAACCTTGTAAGGGGAAAAACCACGGTGGGAAACCTTACCCACAATTAGATGATACTACTACAGATAGTAAGTGTACAAAGAGGGGTCTGCACATGCAGAAAGGCCAACAGCCTAGAGCTCACTGCTTAATCATAAATGGGAGTCACACTGACTATAGTTGGATGGTTAAATCCAGTGAGAATGTACTGCACAAAATAGCATTTTCATATGCTAGATTCAGTACCGGTGTAATGCTGATATGCTTCTACAAAACCCTAACTTCACCTTCAAATGATGTCTTCATGTCTATCCCTACTTGATCTCGCATATACCCTTCCTTAAAACTTTTTTGCATTCTACACTTGATCTTACAAATAAGATCTTACATTTATACAATACCCTAAGACCAATTTTAGTAGGTCAGCTCTACAAGATATTACAATAAAAACATTTTACAAACAATACAATATCCGATGCAATAAACGATTGAACATGTCGGCTTGATGCATTTACAACAATAATAAATCATCTCCATAGCGTGCCATGCTGATCTGGAAAAGATAAACCTGCCGGTGTAACCCTAGATAACCTGGACCTATTTGACGGTAAAAACAAATATGCAAATAAGAGCATACCAATGATTATTACTTCAAAATAAAGTGTCCACATGATGTCTTTGACATTACCAAGTGTCTTCCATGTCATTGCAAGTACCGATGAGCATTATATCCTGCCGGTGAACATTATATCCTACCGGTGAACATTATATCCTATCGGTGAACCATATACTGGTAACTATTGCACAGTTTACTGTTTGTCGGTGAATGTTGCTGGATCTCCAAAGTAGGTGTATTTAGTAGGTGTTGACATCAATGACAAAACCATACCAAAATACCAACAATCTCCCCCTTTGGCATTGATGGCAACACAAGATGGAAAAACCATCAAAGTGCCAAAACAGAAATGCCAAGTACAAAAACCAACAATCTCCATTTCTCCCCCTGGGAGTAACATGTGATTATTCAAAGATTTATTTTCAATATCAATCTCACATACCAATCTCTCCTAAAAAAGATAACGCATTTTTCCATATATCTTTCCCTAATGTTTTTCCATATATCTCTCCCCCTTTGACATCAAATGCCAAAGTCACAAAAAGTCAAGTTCATACAAAATACCAACCAATTCAATATACCAACTACTCCCCCTGGGAAGTAGCTTCCTCTTCAAATACCAAAATAAAAGATTTGTCCATTTAATTCTGCCGGTTGATGACAATCATCAATTGTCTAAGTCTCTACCGGTGGAGGTAAGACTCCGAGTTGATCTCTGAGATACTCAAAAGTTTCCTTAGGCAAAGGTTTTGTGAAAATATCTGCAAGCTGTTCTTTAGTATTCACATAAACTAGTTTTATCTCCTTTTCTTCAACTTTTTCCCTTAGAAAATTCAGTTTGATAGAAACATGTTTTGTTTTAGAATGTAATACTGGATTGTTAGATATATCAATTGCTGCAGTGTTATCACAATATATAGTAATAGGTTCCTTGCATTTTACCTTTATGTCTTTCAACATTTGCTTAAGCCAGAGTACCTGTGTACAGTTTGTTGCTACGGCAACATATTCTGATTCTGCTATTGATAAAGATATACAACTCTATTTCTTACTTAACCAAGAAACTAATCTCTTTCCAAGAAAGAAAGCTCCTCCAGTGGTGCTTTTTCTGTCATCCACATCTCCTGCCCAATTTGCATCTGTGTATGCATATAAATCAAAATTTTCATCTTTAGGATACCATAATCCAAGATTTGCTGTGCCTTGTAAGTACCAGAAAATCCTTTTTACTGCTGATTCATGATTTTCCCTAGGATTACTCTGAAATCTAGAAACTATACATACTGCATTCATAATATCAGGTCTGGTTTGTGTCAAATACAGTAAACCTCCTATCATAGATTTGTATCTAGTTGGATTGACAGGTGTAGATTCATCCCTTTGAGATAATTTGTCATTTGTAGTCATAGGTGTGCTTACCGGTTTAGAGTTTTCCATCCCAAATTTCTTAAGTAGTTCTTTCAAGTACTTAGATTGACTCAAAAATATGCCTTTATCAGTCTGTAAAATCTGCAATCCTAAAAAGAATTTTATTTCTCCTATCATAGACATTTCAAATTCATGCTGCATTTCAAGAGAAAATTCTTTGCATAATCCATCTTCTCCTCCAAAGATTATATCATCAACAAATACTTCAATAATCAAGATATCATCATTAGTTACTTTGTAATATAAATTGCTATCTGCATTTCCTTTAGTAAAACCAATCTTTAAAAGGTACTTATCCAATCTTGCATATCAAGGTCTTGGAGCTTGTTTTAATCCATACAGAGCTTTTCTTAATCTGCAAACCATATCATTGTCATTTGTCAAGGAAAATCCATCAGGTTGTTCAATATAGACTTCCTCTTCAAGATCTCAATTCAAAAATGCACATTTAATATCCATTTGATAAACTTTGTAATCCTTGTGAGCTGCAAAGGCCAAGAATAATCTAACTGCCTCAATTCTGGCTACTGATGCAAAGGTTTCATTGTAGTCAACTCCTTCTTTCTGAGAATATCCCTTACACACTAGTCTTGCTTTATTTCTGACAACCTTACCATCTTCATTGAGTTTGTTTCTAAATACCCATTTGGTTCCAATTACATTTTTATTTTTTGGTTGGGGAACTAATGTCCAAGTATTATTTTTCTCAATTTTTCCTAATTCTTCTTCCATAGCTTTAATCCAAAATTTGTCTTCACATGCCTCATTGATAGATAATGGTTCAATTTGAGAAATAAGACATACCTCTTCATTTGCCAATCTTCCTCTTGTCATGACTCCTTTAAATTTGCTTCCAATTATCTGATCTTCAGAATGATTCAGTCTTACATACCGAGGTGTCTTAGTCTGTTGTTGTTCTTCAATTACTATGGAATCCTCTGATGATACCGGAGTAACTAGATCATCATTCTGTACCGGTGGATTTATTGTAGGTTGTCATAATTTCTGTTACCGGTTCAGTCTATATACCTTGAAGTTCCTCTGAATTGTTCATCAATCTTTACATTTGTACTCTCAACAATTTTCTGTAATCTTTTATTAAAACATCTATATGCTTTACTCTTAGATGAATAACCAAGAAATATTCCTTCATCACTTCTAGGATCAAACTTGCCAATATACTCATCTCTTCTAATATAACATTTACTTCCAAAAATTCTGAAATACTTAAGAGTAGGAGTATTACCAAACCATAGTTCATGAGGGGTTTTACTGGTTTCACCTTTGATGTGAACTTTGTTGAATGTATAGACAACAGTCCTTACTGCCTCTCTCCAGTACACATGTGGTAGATTTTCTTTTGATAACATACTTCTTGCTGCATCCAAAATAGTTCTGTTTTTCCTTTCAACAACTCCATTCTATTGTGGTGTCCAAGGTGCTGATAACTGGCTTTTGATTCCATTTACTTCACAGAATGTATTAAAATCTCTAGATGTGAATTCTCCTCCTTGATCTGATCTTAAACATTTAATTTTCTTACCGATTTCATTTTCAACCATTGCTTTGAATAGTTTGAACTTCCCAAGTGCTTCTGATTTTTCTCTGAGAAAAGTAACCCAACACATTCTAGAATAATCATCAATAATTAGCATGAAATATCTATCACCTTGTAAGCTTTTAGTTCTAGCTAGACCACATAAATCAGTGTGAATTAAATCAAGAGTATTATTGGATTTTTCAGGAATACTTTTGAAACTAGCTCTAACTTGTTTTCCAAATTGACATTCCTTGCAAATTGTATTATGAGGTTTCACAATTTTAGGTAGATCTCTAACTGCCTTAGAAGTACTGATTTTTATCATGCAATCAAAATTTACATGACATAGTCTTTTATGCCACAGCCAACTTTCATCTATATGTGCAATTAAGCATGCCTTTTCACTGTTATTCAAATGAAAGATATTACCTCTAGTCTGATTACCGGTTGCAATTTCCAAACCAGTTCTATTCATGATTTTGCATTTTCCATTTTTAAATTGTAACTGAAAACCTTTCTCAACTAATTGACCAACACTTAAAAGATTATGTTTTAATCCTTCAACATAGTAGACATTGTCAGTGTTATGTTTACCATCAAGAGATATTGAACCCTTACCTTTGATTGAACAGGCTTTGTCATCTCCGAATCTCACTAAACCTCCATTGTATTCTTGAAAGTTCAAGAATTTACCTTTGTCTCTAGTCATGTGATGTGAGCATCCTGAGTCAACAATCCATTCATCCTTTGATTCAACTTTAGCTACTAGGGCTTGTTCTACCGGTTGAGCAATAGGTACCGGTTGATCTTCTGTTATGGCAACAAAGACCCATCCATTGTCTGCTGGATCTTCATCAGAATCATCAGTCACACCTTCATCAGCAATGTAACAAGATTTATCTTTGTTTTTCTTGAATCTGTATCTCTGATATTCAGGATTAGGTTTGTATGTCCTTCTAGCTTCTTCTCTTAGTCTAGCATGTCTATTAGGGCATCTTGAAGCCATATGACCAATCTTATTGTAGTTGAAACATTTAAAGGGTTCTTTACCTTCATACTTACTTCCAATTGGACCTTTTGGCATTTTTCTTGCAAATAGTGCTTCAAGTTCTTCAAGCTCTTCATTCTCCTTCCTGGTTTCTTCAAGTTCTCTTGCATAAAAGGCTCTCTAGTCTGATTTGTCAAAGGATGGAGTAGATGATGTTGATGCTTTGAAGGCCAAATTGGTTTTTATAGTAGTAACAGGACCAAATTCCTCAATTTCAAAAGCTGAAAGTTTTCCAATCAATGTATCCCTAGTTACTGCTGTATTAGGCATTGTTCTTAACTCATTTATAACAATAACCTTCATTTTATATGCCGATGGCAAACCTCTTAAGATTTTTGAAAAAATCTCATCTTTACTCAAGGTTCCTCCACAACATTTGATACCCAAAACAATTTCATTTACTCTTTCCATAAAAGCAGAAATCCTTTCATCTTCTTCCATTTTCAGATGTTCATACCTGACCCGGAAGCTTTCAAGTTTTGCAATTTTGACTGTGGAATCTCCTTCATTCAGTGTTTCCAAATGATCCCAAATAGCTTTTGCAGTGGATCTATTTGATAATCCCATGATTTGTTGATCTGATATTGCGCTCAAGAGTGCTTCTCTAGCTTTGCAGTCATTTTCTTCATCTTTGGCTAAAGTAGTAGGAGCAGTCTGACCAGCTACAACAGCAGTATAACCATTCTTAGTAACTTTCCAGATGTCTTTACCAATGCAATTCAGATGAGTCTCCATTCTGATTTTCCATATCCCATAGTTGGTTCCATCAAGTTTAGGACTATCCTTTCTGAAATAATTAGTAGACATTGGATCTCCTCAAGTTGTTAAACTTCTACAAAAAGAGGACCAAGCTCTGATACCAATTGTAGGTCCCAGAGACAATTGAGAGGGGGGGGGGGGGGGTGAATCAGTTGTCTAATAAATTCAAACCAAAAACTTATTAACCAACTTAATGCTTAATACCAGTAAGATAGTTAATTATGCCGGTAGACAGTGTTAACAGAAAATTGCTATACCGGTGAGAATTAATGCATGAAACATAAGCACAAAGTTATCCACAACAAATGACACCAATATTTGTACGTGGAAACCCTATAAGGAGAAAAACCACGGTGGGAAACCTTACCCATAATCAGATGATACTACTGCAGATAGTAAGTGTACAAAGAGGGGTCTGCACATGCAGAAAGGCCAACAGCCTAGAGCTCACTGCTCAATCATAAATGGGAGTCACACTGACTATAGTTGGATGGTTAAATCCAGTGAGAATGTACTGCACAAAATAGCATCTTCATATGCTGGATTCAGTACCAGTGTAATGCTGATATGCTTCTACAAAACCCTAACTTCACCTTCAAATGATGTCTTTGTGTATATCCCTGCTTGATCTCGCATATACCCTTCCTTAAAACTTTTTCACATTCCACACTTGATCTTACAAATAAGATCTTACATTTATACCATACCCTAGGACCAATTTTAGTAGGTCGGCTCTACAAGATATTACAATAAAAACATTTTACAAACAATACAATATCTAATGCAATAAATGATTGAACATGTCGGCTTGATGCATTTACAACAATAATAAATCATCTCCATAGCGTGCCATGCTGATCTGGAAAAGATAAACCTGCCGGTGTAACCCTAGATAACTTGGACCTATTTGCCGGTAAAAGCAAATATGCAAATAAGAGCATACCAATTATTATTACTTCAAAATAAAGTGTCCACATGATGTCTTTGACATTACCAAGTGTCTTCCATGTCATTGCAAGTACCGGTGAGAATTATATCCCGACGGTGAGCATTATATCCTATCGGTGAACCATATATTGGTAACTGTTGCACAGTTTACTGTTTGCCGGTGAATGTTGCTAGATCTCCAAAGTAGGTGTATTTAGTAGGTGTTTACATCAATGACAAAACCATACCAAAATACCAACACATATATACATATATATACATAGATACATACATAGATATATATACATATATATGTATGTATACATATACATATATATGTGTATGTACATGTACATATATATATATATATACATATACATATATATACATATATATATGTATACATGTATACATATACATGTATATGTATATGTATATGTATATGTACATATACACATATATATGTATATATACATATACACATATGTATGTATTACATATATTTATATATATGTGTATATGTACATATACATATATATGTATGTATACATATACATACATACATATATATATATATATGTATATATACATATGTACATATATATGTATGTATACATATATATGTATGTATACATATATATGTATGTATACATATATATGTATGTATACATATAGACACACACACACATATATATATACATATACATATATATATACACACATACACACAAACATATATATACACACACACAAATATACACACACACATATATATACATATATACACACACACATGTATGTATACATACATACGTACGTACATACATACATACAAACATACATATATACATATATATATATATGTGTGTGTGTGTGTGTGTGTGTGTGTGTGTGTGTGTGTGTGTACGTATAAACGTATGTATGTGTATACATATATATGTTGGCATTATAGATGAATTGATTATGTGTTGCATTGATGTTTTGTCATTGACATCAACACTAGCTGTTATGGTTGGTTACCGATAGACAAGTTTTGGTTATCTTCTATTGGGGCTTCCTTAATAGTTCGTACACTAAGGAAGCCCTTACTGTGTAATCGAATGGTGTTACCGGCAGAAGAGACTATCTGTTGGACACTTCCGACATGTTTGGATCAGTGAACTATATTTGATTTCATGTGTTATATTCTCCATGAGCATGTTTTGGTCAGTTGGTATTGGCTTGGTAATCGGATGTTATCATACACTTTGGTAAACCCTTACTGACACTGGTTTAAGGCTTTACTGACACTGGTTTAAGGCTTTACTGACAAATCTTTCATTAAGGAATCGTGACAGGATGCATAGTTGGTGTTGGTGCAACTTCTTCATGGATTTCAAGATACTGAAGATGTTCTTTAAATGTGCTTCAACTGCTTGAAGACATTGCTGTGGCATGGTGGACCCAGAATAGGTCCGGTACCTATCTATGTTAGGGACTAGTATCATGCTAACGTGTACTCTACACATTACCAAGATGTCTCAAGATGATTTATGGATTTTTTATTATTGTTTGGCCTTAAGCCGGCATGGCATATCATTGTAATATGGAATTATGTAATGGTATTATTGTAATATCTTTAGGTGGCCGACCTAATTGGTTTAGGCCTTAGGGTTTGTATAAATAAGAGGTAGAAACTCTTTGTAGTGTATCATGGTTATTGGAAAGGTCATGGTCAAGGAATGCAATGTACGGATATTGTAATATCATTTAGGCAGAGGAGTTGGTCGATCATTGGTGATCGAATTGGATTCAGAAGAGGATTTAGTCCTTCAACACTCAGCTTAATTGGGACTGTAATCAGGAATGGTAGATGTTATTTCTAGTAGTTCACTCTATTGGATTGTTGTCCATTTATCTTGAGATGGTTGTAGCCTCTCTCTAGTCAGTGAGACTCTTTTGTAATGAGCAGTACGCTCTAGGCAGTGTGCCTTCCTGCAAGTGCAAGCCCCTCATTGTAACACATAATTTCTGCTGAAGTATCATTTGACTATGGGTAGGCTTCCCACCATGGTTTGTCCCTTTTCGGGTTTTCCACGTACAAATCATGGTGTTATGTGGTATGGTTGCTTTGCATTGATTATCTGGTTAATTGTTAAGTTGTATTGTTTACCGGTATCTGTTCTTACCGACATCTATATGTGCTTTACCAATACTTGATTTGTTTAAGGTTGTATTGTGGATTAAAAGTTATAATCTGTTAACAAATGATTCACCCCCCCTCTCAGTTGTTCACCGGTTACACTAACAATTGGTATCAGAGCTTTGGTCCTCTTTGTAGAAGCTTAACTGCTTGAGGTAGATCCTATGGCAACTAACACTTCTAATCCACCGACAACTATTTTTAGAAGAGAAATCCCTAAGTTTGATGGAACAAATTATGGGATATGAAAAATTTGAATGGAGACTCATCTTAGATGTCTTGGAAAGGAAATTCGGGAGATCATTGAGAAAGGATACACACCTTATGATCCGACATCTGGCAAACCTGCTTCTACAGACCTAGATAAGTATATTGAAAATGATTGCAAAGCTAGAGAAGCCATCTTGTGTGCACTTACTAATCAACAGATCATGAGATTGATTGATAAATCATTGGCTAAGGTTATGTGGGACAAATTATAACCTTTGAATGAAGGTGGTCCTATTGTCAAAATTGCTAAACTTGATGGTTACCGGGTAAGATATGAAAACTTGAAAATGGAAGATAATGAAAGAATTGCTGTGTTTATGGAAAGAGTAAATGAGATTGTTATTGGAATTCAATATTGTGGAGGATTTCTAAGTGAAGATAAAATAGTTTCCAAAGTATTGAGAGCCCTTCCACCGGCTTACAAGATGAAGGAAACTACGATTAATGAGTTAAGAACAATGGCAAACACCTCAGTTAACAGAGACATTCTGATTGGGAAATTATTTGCTTTTGAGCTTGAAGAATTTGAATCTTCTGGATCTGTAAAGTCTGAACCTTCTTTTCATGCATCATCATCACCATCTACTGGCAAAAGTGATTGGAAATCCCTATATGCAAAAGAATTGGAAGACATGAGGAAAGAAGATGAAGAACTTGAGCAACTTGAAGCCTTATTTGCTAGAAGAGTACCTAAAGGACCAACTGGAAGTAAGTATGAAGGAAAAACATCTTTTAAATGTTTTGCATATAATAAGATTGGTCATTTTGCATCTAGATGTCCTAAAAGGAATGCAAAGGTTTGAGGAAAGAGTTAAGAAATCTTTTAAGCCTAACCAAAATAGATATAGATTCAAGAAAAGAAAAGAATGCTACATAGCAGATGAGGAAGGAGTAACTGATGAATTTGGAGATGAACCGACATAAGACTCTGCTAGTGGATCCAATAATGGAAAGGAATGGGCAGTCTATGCTTTGAAGAAAGATGAACTGGAACCAGCTATCAAAATGAAGAAAAGGCCTTGGCAGCAAAAGTTGAAGATAAGGATGAATGGGTAATTGATAGTGGATGCTCACATCATATGACTGGAGATAAAGGGAAATTTCTATCCCTGCAAGAATACAATGGTGGTCAAGTTAGATTTGGAGATGACAAGGCATGTATGATCAAAGGTAGAGGTATTATTTCTTTGGATGGCAAGCATAATACTGATAATATCTATTATGTAGAAGGTTTGGAGCATAATCTTTTGAATGTTGGTCAATTGGTTGATAAGGATTTTCAACTTCAGTTTAACGATAGAAAATGCAAAATCATTAACAAAATTGGTTTGGAGATTGCAACCGGTATTCAGACATGAAGTAATATCTTTCACTTGAACATTGGTAATAAGACATGTTTGATTGCTCATATTGATGAGAGTTGGCTATGGCATAAGAGGTTGTGTCATGTTAATTTTGATTGTATTGTTAAGATTAGTTCAACTAAGGCAGTTAGAGATATACCTAAGATTATGAAACCTCATAATCCAGTATGTAGGGAATGTCAATTGGGTAAGCAAGTCAGAAGTTCTTTTAAGAGCATACATGATAAATATAATGATGTACTTGATTTGATTCACACTAACTTATGTGGTCCAACAAGGAATAGAAGCCTTCAAGGTGATAGGTATTTCATGCTAATTATTGGTGACTATTCTAGAATGATGTGGGTGACTTTCCTAAGGGAGAAGTCTGAAGCTTTTGAGAAATTCAAGATCTTTAAAGCTAAGGTCGAAACAAAAATTGGATTGAAAATCAAATGTCTAGGATCAGATCATGGCGATGAGTTCACTTCTCATGAATTTAACAGTTATTGTGAGACAAATGGAATCAGGAGACAACTATCCGCACCTAGGATGGCTTAGTAGAATGGAGTAGTTGAAAGAAAGAACATAACCATTTTGGATGCAACTAGATCTATGATGATGGAATCCAACTTTCCTCATATCTTCTGGAGAGAAGTAGTGAGTACAATAGTCTACACATTCAACAGAGTTCACATCAAAGGTGAAACTGGTAAGACCCCTTATGAACTTTGGTTCGGACATACACCTACTATTAAGTATTTCAGGATTTTTGGAAGTAAATGCTATATCAAAAGAGATGATTTAATTGGAAAGTTTGATCCTAGATGTGATGAAGGGATATTTATTGGTTATTCAATTCAAAGCAAAGAATATAGATGTTATAACAAAAGATTGCAGAAAATTGTGGAGAGTGCTAATGTGAAAGTGGATGAACAATAAAAAGATCATTCTATATCATATGATAGGGATCCGGCAGTGGAAATGATCATAACTGAACCAACAATGCCTCAATCAGTACAGGAAGTTGAGACAGTTACACTGGCACAATCAACAAATTCAACTGTGCCTGATGACCAGAGCAGTGAACACTAAGTTCAAAAGACACCTAGGTATGCAAGATTAAATCATTCTGAATATCAAATTATTGGAGATAGAAACAAGGGAGTTATGACAAGAAGAGATCTGGAAAATGAAGAGGTATGTCTTATTTCTCAAGTTGAATCGGCAACTGTTATTGAATCTTGTAAGGATAAACATTGGTTAAAGGCTATGGAAGATGAATTAGATTAGATAAAGAAGAATGGAACTTGGTCTTTAGATTTCCAGCCTAAAAATAAGAATGTTATTGGAACTAAATGGGTTTTTAGGAATAAACTGAATGAGGATGGTCAAGTTATAAGGAACAAGGCTAGATTGGTTTGTAAAGGATATTCTTAAATGGAAGGAATTGATTATGGTGAGACATTTGCACCTGTAGCTAGAATTGAAGTTGTTAGACTATTTCTTGCCTATGCAGCTTATAAGAACTATAAGGTTTATCAAATGGATGTTGAATGCATTTTTGAATGGTGAGCTTGAGGAAGAAGTTTACATTGAGAAACCTGATGGATTTTCTCTGACAGATGATAAAGATATGGTTTGTAGATTGAAGAAAGATTTATATGGTTTGAAACAGGCTCCTAGAGCTTGGTATGCAAGGTTACATAAATATCTTTTGAAGCTTGGTTTTACTAAAGGTAGTGCTGATAGTAATTTATATTATAAGATCACTAATAATGATATTCTGATTATTGAAGTTTTTGTTGATGATATCATTTTTGGAGGAGAAGATAAACTGTGCATGGAATTTGCTAACAACATGAAAAATGAATTTGAAATGTCCATGATTGGTGAGACGAATTTTTTCCTTAGGTTTGTAGATTACTCAAACTGACATATGGATTTTTATTTGTCAAACTAAGTATCTGAAGGAACTATTGAAGAAGTTTGGTATGGAGAATTCCAAACTAGTAAGTACTCCTATGGCTACAAGTGAGAAATTATCTATCAAGGATACTTCTACACCGGTAAATCCGACAAGGTATAAGTCTATGATTGGTGGTCTGTTATATCTAACTCAGACTAGACCTGATATTATGAATGAAGTATTGCTTCAAGATATCAAAGTAATCCTAAAGAAAATCATGTGCAGTAAAGAGGATATTCTGATGTTTGCAAGGAACAATAGAATATGGTTTATCGTATTCCAGAAATGATAATTTCACTTTATGTGCATATACTGACTCAGATTGGGCAAGTGATACGGATGAAAGGAAGAGCACTTCTAGTGGATCTTTCTTTCTTGGAAAGAAACTGGTTTCATGGATCAACAAAAAATAGTCATGCATTTCTTTATCTACTGCAGAAGTCGAGTATGTTGCAGTAGAAACTAATTGCACTCAAGTCTTGTGGATGAAGCAAATGTTGAAGGATATCAGGGTAAATTGTAGTGAACCGATAGTTATCTACTGTGATAACTCTGCAACTATTGACGTGTTTAAGAATCTGATATTTCACTCTAAGACTAAGCATATATCAATAAAATATAACTTTCTGAAGGACAAAGTTGAAACAAAGGAAGTCAAATTGGTTTATGTGAACACTAAAGAATAGATTGCAGACATATTCACTAAACCGCTGTCTAAGGAATCATTTGATTATTTGAGAGACATGTTAGGGGTTTCTGCCCCTCCGATAGAGACTTGATTGATGAAGTTTGTCATCAGTCCGACATGTGTTATGAGAGATACTATTCATTCCGACACTGATGAGTGGTGCTACTACTCACAGGGAGTAGTCAGCTTTGAGATTCAGAGGTTTATATCATTGCTTTGATATTTTTGTCAGATTTCTGGCATTGATGTCAAAGGGGGAGTGATAGTAATGTGAAAAATCATTTAGAACCTTACATAGATATCATTCACAAGGGGAGAGCTATTGATTGTTGGTTGTCTTCCACAGGGGGAGACTTGTTTGGCATTTCTTGGTACTTAGATGTTTTTCACATTGAGTGTTGCCATCAATGCCAAAGGGGGAGATTGTTGGCATTATGGATGAATTTATTATGTGTTGCATTGATGTCAACACTAGCTATTATGGTTGGTTACTGACATACAAGTTTTGGTTATCGA